>NC_091292.1:30978668-31158668 GCF_038502225.1 Cherax quadricarinatus | reverse complement strand
CCGAGGAAGAAGTGAAGAGGCTGCTAACTGATCTAGATACCTCAAAGGCGATGGGGCTGGATAACATCGCTCCATGGGTCCTGAGCGAGAGAGCAGAGACATTATGTGTACCACTAACAACAATCTTCAATGCATCTATTGAAACAGGGCGACTACCTGAGTTATGGAAGACAGTAAATGTAGTTCCAATTTTTAAAAAAGGAGACAGACTTGAAGCACTAAACTACAGACCAGTGTCACTGACGTGTATAGTCTGCAAAGTCACGGAGAAGATTATCAGGAGAGTGGTGGAGCACCTAACAGTCAGCTCATCAACGACAACCAGCACGGTTTCAGGGACTGGGAATCCTGCATCACAAACCTACTGGAGTTCTATGACAGGGTGACAACAGTAACACAAGAAAGAGAGGGGTGGGTAAACTGCATTTTCCTGGACTGTAAGAAGGCTTCTGACACAGTTCCAGACAAGAGATTAATGCATAAGCTGGGGGACCAGGCAAGTATAACAAGGAAGGCATTGCAATGGATCAGGGAATACTTGTCGGAAAGGGAACAACAAGTCATGGTAAGTGACGAGGTGTCAGAGTGGGCGCCTGTGACAAGCGGGGTTCCACAGGGGTTAGTCATAGGACCGGTGCTGTTTCTGGTATATGTGAACGACATGACGGAAGGAATATATTCAGAAGCGTCCCTGTTTGTAGATGTGAAGATGATGAGAAGAATTCAATGGGACGAGGACCAGGCGGAACTACAAAGGGATCTGGACAGGCTGCAGGCCTCGTCCAGAAACTGGCTCCTGGAGTTCAACCCCACCAAGTGCAAAGTCATGAAGATTGGGGAAACACAAAGAAAACCGCAGACGGAGTACAGTCTAGGGGGTCTAGAGACTACAAACCTCACTCAAGGAAAAGGATCTTGGGGTGAGTATAACACTGGGCACATCTCCTGAGGCGCACATCAACCAAATAACTGCTGCAGCATATGGACACCTAGCAAACCTAAGAATAGCATTCTGCCATCTAAGTATGGAATCGTTCAGGGCCCTGTACATCGTGTATGTCAGGCCTATATTGGAGTATACAGCACCAGCTTGAAACCCACACCTAGACAAGCATGTAAGGAAATTAGAGAAAGTACAAAAGTTTGCAACAAGACTAGTCCCGGAGCTAAAGGGCATGTCCTACGAGGAAAAGTTGAGGGAAATCGACCTGACGACACTGGAGGACAGGAGAGATAGGGGGGATATGAAAACGACATATAAAATACTGAGAGGAATCAACAAGGTGGACAGAGACAGGATATTCCAGACATGGGACACAACATCAAGAGGTCACAATTGGAAGTTGAAGACTCAGATGAATCACAGGGATGTTAGGAAGCATTCCATCAGTCACAGAGTTGTCAGGAAGTTGAATAGTCTCGGAAGTAATGTAGTGGAGGCAGGATCCATACATAGCTTTAAGAAGAGGTATGGTAAAGTGCATGGAGCAGGAAGAGTGACCTAGTAACGACCAGTGAAGAGGCGGGGCGAGGAACTGTTACTCAACCCCTGCAACCACAACTAGGTGAGTACACACACACACACACACACACACACACACACACACACACACACACACACACACACAACCGAGGAAGAGGTGAAGAAAACCTAAGTGACCTTGATACGTCAAAGGCGGTGGGACCGGACATCTCTGTGGGTTCTCAGAGAGGGAGCAGAGACTCTGTACTCACCTAGTTACTCGCCTAGTTGAGGTTGCAGGGGTCGAGTCCTAGCTCCTGGCCCCGCCTCTTTACTGGTCGCTACTAGGTCACTCTCCCTGAACTGTGAGCTTTATCATATCTCTGCTTAAAGCTATGTATGGATCCTGCCACTATCCACAATTTTCAACACATCCACTGAAACTGGGAAACTGAGGTATGGAAGACGGCAAATGTAGTCCCCATTTATAAGAAAGGAAACAGAAACGAGACACTAAACTATAGACCAGTTTTACTGACATGTATAGTATGCAAAGTCACGAAGATTATCAGGAGAGTGGTGGAGCACCTAGAACGGAACAAGCTTATTAACGACAACCAGCACGGATTCAAACTTACTGGAGTTTTATGACAAAGTAACGGAAGTAATACACGAGAGAGAGGGGTGGGTAGATGACATTTTCTTGGACTGCAAGAAGGCCTTCGATGATCAGGCATGTATAACAGGAGGGGCACTGCAATGGATCAGAGAATACCTGACAGGGAGGCAGTAACAAGTTATGGTACGTGACGAGGTATCACAGTGGGCGCCTGTGACGAGCGGGGTTCCACAGGGATAAGTCCTAGGACCAGTGTTATTTCTGGTATATGTGAATGATATGACGGAAGGGATAAACTCAGAAGTGTCCCTGTTTGCAGATGATGTGAAGCTAATGAGGAGAATTAAATCAGATGATGACCAGGCAGGACTACAAAGACACCTGGGCAGGCTGGAAGTATAGTCCAGCAACTGGCTCCTCGAATTTAATCCCGCCAAATGCAAAGTCATGAAGACTGGGGAAGGGCAAAGAAGACCGCAGAGAGAGAGAGAGTATATGCTAGGTGGCCAAAGACTGCAAATCTCACTCAGCGAAAAGGATCTTGAGGTGAGTATAATACCGAGCACATCTCCTGAAACGCACATCAACCAGATAACTGCTGTAGCATATGGGCGCCTGGCAAACCTGAGAATAGCGTTCCGATGCCTCAGTAAAGAATCGTTCAACACTCTGTACACCGTGTACGTCAGGCCCATACTGGCGTATGCAGCGCTAGTTTGGAACCCACACCTTGTCAAGCACGTCAAGAAATTAGAAAAAGTGTATAGGTTTGCAACAAGGCTAGTTCCAGAGCTAAGGGTAATGCCCTTCGAAAAAAGATTAAGGGAAATAGGCCTGACGACACAGGAGAACAGGATGGCTAGGGGAGACGTGATAACGACATACAAAATACTGCGAGGAATTGACAAGGTGGACAGAGACAATGTTCCAGAGAGGGGACACAGGAACAAGGGGCTACAATTAGAAGTTGAAGACTCAGATGAGCCAAGAGATGTTAGGAAGTATTTCTTTAGTCATGGAATTGTCAGTTGGAAGAGTATGTCAAGCGATATAGTGGAGGCAGGAACCATACATAGTTTTAAGAAGAGGTATGCGATCAGTGAAGAGGCTTGGCCAGGAGCTATGTCTCGACCCCTGCAATCACAAATAGGTGAGTACACACACACACACACACATCACTGGGTGATGGTGGTGGCAGTGGTAGTTTTTGTGTTGGTGATGGTGAGTGGGGCTGGGGTGGTGGTGTTTGTGGTAGTTGTGGTAGTGGTGGTGGCGATGGTGGTGGTGGTAGTGGTGGTAGTGGAGGTGGTGGTGGTGGTGGTGGTAGTGGAGGTGGTGGTGGTGGTGGTGGTGGTGGTGGTGGTAGTGGAGGTGGTGGTGGTGGTGGTGGTAGTGGAGGTGGTGGTGGTGGTGGTGGTAGTGGAGGTGGTGGTGGTGGTGGTGGTGGTAGTGGAGGTGGTGGTGGTGGTGGTGGTGGTAGTGGAGGTGGTGGTGGTAGTGGAGGTAGTGGTGGTGGCTTGTGGTGGAGGTTGGTTGTGGTAGTGGTAGCGATAGTGGTGGTGGTAGTGGTGGCGATGGCGGTTGTGGTAGTGGTGGTGGAGGTGGTGGAGGAGGTGGTAGTGGTGGTGGCGACGGTGGTGGCGATGGCGATGGTGGTGGTGGCGATGGTGGTGGTGTCGATGGTGGCGGTGGTGGTCTACCTGGAGTCTACCTGGAGGGCATTCCGGGGATCAACGTCCCCGCGGCCCGGTCCACGACCAGGCCTCCTGGTGGATCAGGGCCTGATCAACGAGGCTGTTACTGCTGGCCGCACGTAATCCAACGTACGAACCACATCCCGGCTGATCCGGCACGGTCTTTAGGTATCTGTCCAGCTCCCTCTTGAAGACAACCAGGGGTCTTCCCGTAATGCCCCTTATTGCTGGTGGGAGGCTGTTGAACAGTCTTGGGCCCCGGACACTTATTGTGTTTTCTCTTAGTGTACCAGTGACGCCCCTACTTTTCACTGGGGGTATGTTGCATCGCCTGCCAAGTCTTTTGCTTTCGTATGGAGTGATTGCTGTGTGCATATTAGGGACCAGTTCCTCCAGAATCTTCCAGGTGTAGATTATGATATCTCTCTCTCGCCTGCGCTCTAGTGAGTACAAGTCAAGTGCTTCCAGGCGCTCCCAGTAGTTAAGGTGTTTGATGGAACTTATACGTGCAGTAAAGGTTCTCTGTACATTCTCTAGCTCTGCAATTTCACCTGCCTTGAATGGGGATGTTAATGTACAGCAGTATTCCAGCCTAGAAAGAATAAGTGATTTAAAAAGGATCATCATTGGCTTAGCATCTCTTGTCTTGAATGTTCTCGTTATCCATCCTATCAGTTTCCTAGCAGATGTGATAGTGGCATTGTTGTGATCCTTGAAGGTGAGATCCTCTGACATTACCACTCCCAGGTCTCTCACATTACTTTTCCGCTCTATTGTGTGATTGGAGTTTGTAGTATACTCAGTTCTAGTTATTATTTCCTCCAGTTTTCCATAACGGAGAAGTTGGAATTTGTCTTCAGTGATAATAATGGTCGTGGTGGTGGTAGTTGTGGTGGTAGTGGAGGTGGTGGTGGTGGTGGTGGTGGTGGTGGTGGTGGTGGTGGTGGTGGGGATGGTGGTAGTGGTAGTGGTGGCGATGGTGGCAGTGGTTGTAGTGGTAGCGATGGTGGTGGTGATGGTGGTGGTGATGGTGGTGGTGATGGTGGTGGTGGTGATGGTGGTGGTGATGGTGGTGGTGGTGGTGGTGGGGATGGTGGTGGGGATGGTGGTAGTGGTAGAGGTGGCGATGGTGGCAGTGGTTGTGGTGGTGGTGATGGTGGTGGTGATGGTGGTGGTGGTGATGGTGGTTGTAGTGGTGGTGGTTGTAGTGGTGGTGGTTGTAGTGGTGGTGGTTGTAGTGGTGGTGAGAGTGGTGGTGGTAGTGGTGGTGGTAGTGGTGGTGGTGGTGGTGGTGGTGGTGGTGGTGGTGGTGGTGGTAGTGGTGGTAGTGGCGGTGATGGTGGTGTTGGTGGTGGTGGTTGGTGGTGGTGGCGATGATGGTGGTGGTAATGGTGGTAGTAGTGATGGTGATGGTGATGGCTGGTGGTGGTAGTGGTGGCGATGGCGGTTGTAGTAGTGGTGATGGTGGTGGCGATGGTGGGGGTGGTAGTGGTGGTGGTTGTGGTGGTGGTGGCGATGATTGTGGTGGTAGTTGTGGCGATGGCGGTTGTGGTAGGGGTGGTGGTGGTGGCGTCGATGGTGGTGGTGGCAGTGTTGGCGATGGTGGTGGTGGTAGTGGTGGTTTTGGTAGTGGTGGTGATGGTGCGCCATGTCCTCGTCTGGTCGTACTGAGTTACACAGCAGGAGGCCGTAATTTCCGCTACGGATGTGTGGGCGTTGATCACTGTCTTGTGGGAGTGTGGGAGGTGGGAAGAGTGTTTGAGGTATTGGGAGTGAAGAACACTGTATACTTTGATGCAGAGTGCGGAAATTCTAGTCTTGTTCAATTGTGAGTAATTACGTACATAAATATGCGTATAATATAATATATATATATATATATATATATATATATATATATATATATATATATATATATATATATATATATATATATATATATATATATATATGCACACACGCAACAGGGATGGCCTTATTCGTGCACACCATGGGTGTGCGGGATCACATATGCCCCCAGCAGAGAGCAGCCCACAGCCTCCACAGGCAGATGACAATTCCAATGGCAACCTGCTCACTTGCAATAACCTTCTGTTGACATTTAAATCCACTGCTAGCAGTACCCTATCCCACATCCTTAAAGCGGCTCGCCCATATACAGCAGGGAAATTCACAGACCTTCTTAAACAGGTGAATTTAGGTTCCACCAACTTAGAAGCCCGAGGCACCATCAAAGCATGGCGCAACCTACTCCTGTTCGGCAATGTCTGTCTTTCAGTTCCTGAAAGACGAGGCAAACTGCTAACCACATCAGTCATCAAGCCAGTGCGCAACTACCCAAGAACGGATAATTGTGTCCCTCTGCCCCATCATCGCAGAAATCACAGAGGTAGACCCAAGAAAAGTTCCACTGAAAACGAGAAAATTTGCGCACAGGTTAGCTAAAACATCGAAGGTAACACAGTGGGAGAAATCAGAATAATTACAAGTGACGACACTGTAGCCCCCAAACATGAAACCACAGCCCAAGCACTAAGAGACAAGCATCCAACCAGGAACACCATAGCCATCAACAACAACCCTGAGGAAGACCCCATCACTGAACAATTAATTTTGTCAGAATCAAAAGTCTATAAGGCGATTGTGTCATTTCCAGCAGGATCTGCAGGAGGTTACACTGGAATTCGACCACAGCACCTCAAAGAGATGGTAAATCCAGTACTAGGTACATCTGCATCAATTCTTCTCACCGAGTTAACAACTTTCGTCAACAACTGCCTGGCTGGGCGAATCCCAGAAGAAATTAAACCTTTCGTTTTTGGAGCCTCACTATGTGCTTTGAAGAAGAATGGGGGAATCAGACCCATTGCTGTTGGTAACACTCTTCGCCGTCTCGTTGCCAAAGCAGCAGTAAGAAACATTCGCCTAGAAGCTGCCAGTTTACTCCAGCCCACCAATTGGGCTTTGGGGTCTCTCAAGGCATTGAAGCTGTAGTTCATGCGGCAAGGGCCTACATCAGGGACCTACCAGAAAACAAAGCCATAGTCAAACTTGATTTTAGAAATGCCTTTAATATGGTGAAGAGAGATGTCTTGCCGGCCGTTTGGAATCGGTTCCCCAGCCTTTTTCCCTTCATTTCAGCCGAGTACAGCAAACCCTCAATTCTTTTGTTTGGAGAACATGAAATTCTCTCATCACAGGGTGTTCAGCAGGGTGACCCACTCGCTCCACTTCTCTTCTGCTTGGCAGTAAGAGAACTAACTTCCAGCCTATCCGGCGAACTCAGCATATGGTACTTGCATGATGGCACTCTGGCATGTACTGAAGAGTCCCTGTTAGAGGACCTACAACTGGTGAAAACACAGGGAAAAGACTTGGGACTAATCCTTAATCCCTCCAAGTGTGAAATCACAGCGAACCAGGAAATAATCAATGCCGTGCGAAGAATCCTCCCGGAAGTCTCTACCACCACTCCATCCAACAGTACCCTCTTGGGAGCACCGCTGGGTCACCAGGCCATCGACACTGTCCTCAAGGAAAAATTGAATGACCTGATGAGAATGGAGGAGAGAATATGCAATCTTGATGCCCATGATGCTCTGCATCTCCTCACAAGGTGTCTTACTATGCCAAGACTCACTTCCTGAGGTGTGCACACTCTTTTGACAACCCAACACTCGACGAATATGACGCACACCTGAGATCAACCTTTAAGGCCCTGAGCCTGTCACTAGAGGATCAGCAATGGGATCAGGCAACTCTCCCAGTGCGACAGGGAGGTATAGGGGTGTGCAAAGCAATGCATGTAGCTTTACCTGCTTTTCTGTCTTCGTGTTTGGCTTTCAGTGCATTAGTCAAGAAGGTTGTCCCCGAACGCTTGAGAGACGTGGTAGGAGCTCAAGACTCCAGGCTTACTGAAGCAGCGATTCGGTGGGACACCCTTGCAGACTCTTCCAGTAGACCAGCCCCTCCCAAACAGCACAAACAGTCCCACTGGGACAAACCGATCATGGAAAAAATCGCCAACACAATGCTCACCAACGCTTCAGGAAAGGACAAAGATCGTGCCCTGGCGGTGAAGGCACCACACTCAGGAGGTTTCCTTCTAGCTGTTCCCAATTCCTCCCTGGGCACTCTACTCGATCCATAGGCAATTCGGATTGGTGTTACTCTTCGCCTAGCCGTCCCCATCCTCACCGAACATAGGTGTATTTGTGGCAGGGCGACAGCTGATCAATTCGGACTTCATGGTCTCGTGTGTCACACAGCAGAAGGGAAATATGCCAGACATGAGGAGGTCAATGACATCATAAAGAGAAGCCTCGCCACAGCCCGTTGCCCAGCTCAACGGGGACCCCAAGTGCAGAGGTCTGACGGAAGTCAAAAGCATCCTGATGGAGCCACTATGCTACCCTGGAAGGATGGAAAGCAGATTGCCTGGGACTACACCTGTGCCACCACATTGGTAAACACCTACTTGCCATACTCCGTAGCTGAAGGGGGTGGAGCTGCCAGCCACAAGGACACCCAGAAGATCCGCAAATATGAAGACCTTCCCCCTTGCTACAACTTCATCCCAATAGGGTCGGAGACCTTTGGAGCATGGGGCAAGTGTGCTCTAAAGTTCCTCAGAGGGCTGGGTGAAAAGCTCATCATAGAAACCAAGGACCACAGGGCGACCAGCTTCCTCTATCAGAGACTCAGTGTCGCGATCCAGAGAGGAAATGCCTACAGCATTCTGGGCACGCATTATTATAATCAAGGGGAAGCGCTAAACCCGTAGAATTATACAGCGCCTGGGGGGGGGATGTGGAAGGCATTCAGGCTTAATTCGGGAAACTGGAGCACAGATCCAATTCCCTAAATCAAGAGCCCCTCACCAACATCAAGAAACCTTCCCTGAGGGGTCTGGGCACGCGGCCCACCGCCGGGGAGCTGGACGAAGTATTCGAGATGTACCTCTGAGTTATCTGTGTTGTTTTACTTTCTATTGCATTTTTGTGAATGTTTTGTCAATGTATTTTGTCTTTAAATAAAATATATTAAATATAGGGGGTGGTAGGAGAAAATTTTCAAACAGCTTCAGGGAGAACCTTGAGTTTTCCCTGAAGCAAGTTTATTCTTTTCTCTGAGGATGAGGGTCCCCAGGACAGTTCTAGAGGTGGTACCTCCATATATATATACACACACACACAATGTATATATATATATATATATATATATATATATATATATATATATATATATATATATATATATATATATAGTATATCTAACATTCCTCAGTTTGTAGTATCAACACCGTATCTTACCCTCATATAACTGGACTACTGTAAATATAATAGGAATGAATCTCTTATCAACACAAACATGAATTCTCATTATTATTTTATTCTGGTATACTATATTATATACATAGAATTGAAAAAATGAGAGAAACGGGAGAAAAAAATACTTATACAGTTGCTGAGGTAATAAAAATCTTGAGACCTGATGCATTACTCCCAGAAAGTGACAATACATTCCTTTAATATTAACCATTTAAACATCAATACCACCAGTTTCGACCAACATGACTACTAGTGGAAGACTTCAAAAATCTAAGAGTGAACTTTTTTTTTAACCCCTAGAGCTTGGTTCGTGAAAATCACCTCTAATACCATGGTGGTGCTGATGCGGTATGCGGTATTTTGTATGGTTTGTGTGATGGTGGGAGGAGAAAGAAGGTTCTGTAGATTAATTGTTGTATTTGGTTCTGATCAATTTCTTTGTGACATTACTTACTCTGGTGTGGCATTCTTAATGCTAGCCTGGACCTGGTACTTTTATTGCTAACTTGGGTCTGGCTTCCTCATTGCTAACTTGTGATCTGGCATCCTCATTAACAACTTGGGGACTGGCACCCTCATTACTAGCCCGGGTCTGGCATCCTAATTACTAGCTCGGGTCTGGCATCCTCCTTACTATGCCAGGTCTAGCATCTTCATTGCTAGCCGGGTCTGGCATCCTCATTGCTAGCCCGGGTCTGGCATCCTCATTGCTAGCCCGGATCTGGTACCATAATTACTTCTTCGGGTATGGCATCTCATCATTAGTTTGGACCTGGTAACCCTCATCACTAACCTAGGCCTGGTAGTAGCCTTGACCTGGCACTAAGCCGGAAACGGCACCTATGTCTTAACATCAATCAGTGCTCACTAAGATCGCCTTAGCTGTTATCTTTATTATATTTATGTGGAAACGCTAAATCCGTAGGGGGTCAAATAATACCTGTGGGTTAATCTTAGAATCAAAATCCTTCACCAGCATCAAGGCAGTCAGGTTTAAAAGTCAGTCAAGCTGTTATTCATTATACGTATATTTTCCAACTGATGATAATGTTTAAAATTTTACGTACTGAGAATTTCATTTTAAGCTTACGTTCATACGGGCACAGAACGCACATGCACACACACACACACACACACACACACACACACACACACACACACACACACACACACACACACACACACACACACACAATGTCATGGAGAAGATTATCAGGAGGAGAGTGGTGGAGCACCTGGAACGGAACAAGATTATGAACGACAACCAGCACGGATTCATGGAAAGCAAATCCTGTGTCACAAACCTTCTGGAGTTTTATGACAAGATAACAGAAGACACAAGAGAGAGGGGTGGGTTGATTGCATTTTTCTGGACTGAAGGAAGGCCTTCGACACAGTTCCTCACAAGAGATTAGTGCAGAAGCTGGAGGATCAGGTGCATATAACAGGAAGAGCACTGCAATGGATCAGAGAATACCTGACAGGGAGGCAACAGCGAGTTATGGTACGTGATGAGGTATCACAGTGGGCGCCTGTGACGAGCGGGGTCCCACAGGGGTCAGTCCTAGGACCAGTACTATTTTTGATATATGTGAATGACATGATGGAAGGAATAGACTCTGAAGTGTCCCTGTTCGCAGATGATAAGTTAATGAGAAGGATTAAATCGGATGAGGATCAGACAGGACTACAAAGAGATCTGCACAGGCTGGACATGTGGTCCAGCAACTGGCTTCTCGAATTCAGCCTTGCCAAATGCAAAGTCATGAAGATTGGGGAAGGGCAAAGAAGACCGCAGGCAGAGTATAGGCTAGGTGGGCAAAGGCTGCAAACATCACTCATGGAGAAAGATCTTGGAGTGATCATAACACCGAGCACGTCTCCGGAAGCACAACCAGATAACTGCTGTAGCATATGGGCGCCTGGCAAACCTGAGAATAGCGTTCCGATACCTTGATAAGGAATCGTTCAAGACACTGTACACTGTGTACGTCAGGCCCATACTGGAGTATGCAGCACCAGTTTGGAGCCCACAACTGGTCAAGCACGTCAAGAAATTAGAGTACAAAGGTTTGCAACAAGGCTAGTTCCGGAGCTCATGGGAATGTCCTACGAAGAAAGGTTGAGGGAAATCGAACTGACGACACTGGAGGACAGGAGGGTCAGGGGAGACATGATAACAACATACAAAATACTGCGTGGAATAGACAAGGTGGACAGAGACAGGATGTTGCAGAGAGGGGACACAGAAACAAGGGGTCACAATTGGAAGCTGAAGACTCAGACGAGTCACAGGGATATTAGGAA
This sequence comes from Cherax quadricarinatus, assembly GCF_038502225.1. NCBI lineage: Eukaryota > Metazoa > Arthropoda > Malacostraca > Decapoda > Parastacidae > Cherax > Cherax quadricarinatus. Next base: position 31,147,256 of record NC_091292.1, on the reverse strand, counting down.
GTACTTCTTCAGTCACAGAGTCGTCAGGAAGTGGAATAGCCTAGCAAGTGATGTAGTGGAGGCAGGAACCATACATAACTAAGACGAGGTATGACAAAGCTCAGGAAGCAGAGAAAGAGAGACGACCTAGTAGCGATCAGTTAAGAGGCGGGGCCAGGAGCCGAGTCTCGACCTTTGCAACCATAATTAGGCGAGTACAATTAGGCGAGCACGGGGCCAGGAGCTGGGACTCGACTCCTGCAACTGAGTACACGCACGCACGCGCACACACATAATTGAAGGAAAGTCAACGAACGAGATGGAGTACGAGGCCGGAAAGTCCCGGAAGGCAGAGAACTTCGTAGTCACAAAAAGGGAAATTGGCAAAAACAAAATACACATGGTTCTACCCAAGATGCAGAGAGGAAACAAGGAAAAGTACAAGGGTGTGGAAAAACTACAGAAGGCAAAGGGAAAATAAGATCAGAGAAGTGAGCAGAAGAGCCAGTAACGGTACATACAAGACTGAGAAGAGTGAGAGAAAATGTGAGACTAACATAGTAGCAAAAGCCAAGTCTAAAGAGAAACTGTTTCAAGCCACATCAAAAGACGACAGTTCAGGGCTCGGTAATAAAATTGAAGGAGGAAGGAGAATGATTTAGAGAGATTTAGTCAGTGAGTAATATCAGAGAGCCAAAGCGAAAACGGAAACCAACAAGTACTGGACACTACGAGAAACAAGGTAGGAAATGAAAAACTTTTTGAGTGAACTATGGACCCTGCAAGAGGAAGCAGGAGCACGGAACCAACAACTAAAATCTACAAAAAAGTTAATGGATAGGGACAATTTGCCAGAAAACTGGAAGACAATGGATACGAGACAGTTGCCACAAGTCACAGTATTTAATAAAAGAGGTAGACAGAGAGGTTGAACTACATACCAGTATCGCTGATGTGCTAACTCTGTAGAAGATAATCAGGAGAGTGGTAGAACACTTTCACGAGCAAGGGATGAAAGATAGTAATCATCGTTTTAAAGACCTGCTGGAGTTCTATGACAAAGTAAGAGAAGTGAGGCAGGGGAGAGAAAAATGGGTAGACTGCGTACTTTTAGACTGCAAGAAGGCATCTGATACTGTATCTCACAAGAGACTTTGACAAAATCTTCAGGAGCAAGTAGGAATAACGGAATGTACTGCGGTGAATCAAAAAATACCTTTGGGAAAGGTGACAGTGTTTGTCCGGCAAGATGTCAGAATTGAAAAGAATAACAAAGATTCTGGAATATGTGAATGACATACTGGAAGAAACAGAGACGTATTATTGTTTGCATTTGACATAAAATTAATGAGAATTAGATGCATTTCTGTCGCTGCGTGATCCGAGAGAGGTATCCCCGTATTCCATAACTCAATGCATGCGATTGGAATAATAATATTTTTATTTACTACAAGCTGACATCAGTGACATACTACTATATAGAAAGCTGCTTGTTATGCTGAAAATATGGGGCAAATTAGGTCAGTTTTGTCCCGGGATGCGACCCATACCAGTCGACTAACTCCCAGGTTCCCATTTTACTGATGGATGAACATAGACAACCGGTGTAAAGAAACAATCCCAATGTTTTTACTCTCACTGGGAATCGAACCCAGACCCTCGCCGTGTGAAGCGAGAGCTTTAGCCACCAGTGCGGCGTAAGTTGATAAAGCATTGAAGATACTAAGGAAATCAGAAGAAGCATTCACAAGTCATTATAAGCAAGCCGATATCCAAATTTCTTCCATTAAAAATGAAAAATTAGGACATCCACAGCCCAAGTCTAATTCAAACCTTTCGGAGACGAATATCCTAAAACACAAGCACATTAAACTTGAAGCCGCTCAGATGTTGCGCTATAAAGTCAGAAACATGGAAGGGTTGAAGCTAATCAGATGTGATAATCAGAAATTATCGGCTGAATACCAGCACACGTATTTCAATTTATTCAATTTCTTTCCCATCCCCCCAAAAGAAACCTACATATGCTAAAATCAGTCCAAACTTTACTCTAAGATTAATCAGCTTCTAAGACAGTTTTATGAAAACTTGATGTACATAACATGCAATTTTTTGATAATAGTCTTGAGGACACACAGATGTTATAGGTACATAAAAGTCCATTAAGTTGATTTAACCAAGGATATCTAAATATAGTCAATCATTGACTTATTTCTGCTCAGAAGAAATATTCTCCAATTATTTCTCAGGAACCAATGTATTTAATAAAACTGACACATGATAACTTACACAACCTAACATCAAGAGATTGTTACCTTTGATGAAAACATCAGAAGTAAAAGTTTACTCAACCAGAAGATGCATTTTCCAGTATTGCTCAGAATCCAACGAAATTTATGACTACACAAATTAAACTCAAGAAAAGTTCCATCCATATATATACGATGCATCAGCCTTTGAAGACTGACGCTGTTCACAATTTTTATACTTAACGGATAGCGCTAAACCCATCAGGGGTCACGTAGCGCCTGGGAAAAAGGAGGCATTTAAATTCGATTAACGCAAGGGGTAGATAAGTCCAGTTCCTTGGATCAGGAGCCCCACACCAGTATCAAAGCAACATAATGCAATAAGGTAAAATAATGCTAAACCATTCCGACAACTCGATTAAATATATCAAGCTTTTTTTTAAGTAGGATACACCAGTGTTAAAATTTTGAAGGTGATTAGAGGAGGCTGTCTCCACCTATTACAACGAAATAAGATATGGGAATGGCCTATGTAGCATTGTGCATAGATCACCCACGCATGTAAAAAAAAAAAAAGCATAAATCTTGTCCAAGATACATTAAACAAGCGTTGGAAATTTGAAGCCGTTCAAATAAGGCGTTCTCGAGCACTAAACGAAAATTTGAGGGAAGGCAATGAGAATGTTCTGGAAAAACTGGAAAGTACATATTACGAAAACAGGTAGGAAATTCTATGCCTGTTGCACCTGGCCGTAACCCAAGACAGTAATTCAATTCAAATTCAAAGTTTATTCTCTATAATCAAAGAGTAATCTGTGAAGAAAGGATAAGGTAAATACAGACGGGTATATTTTTTACCTATATATTCCTTCACCATTATAAAAATATTTACAAAGTTAAATCAGCAGTATAACAATAAGACAAATCAAAGAGCCACTCATAACAGCGAGTTACACTTCGGAATACAAGAGAGAGTGAGTGGTTCAGACCAGATTAAGGTGATTCAAAGAATTTTTAATTTTAATTGTGGTAGCCCCTCTGGACAAACTTGAAATAGGAAAAGTCTAACACATAAATCAAGTTAAAAAAAATTCTTTGAATCACCTCACGCCCCGATAATGGCTTTGTCTTCTGTGCCTACAAACTCTGACGACGATCCTGACTCCTTGCACAAAGTCCCAGAGGTCAAAGTAAGATTTCCTAACTCATCTCTACTGAATAACCCTCGCTCTTATATGTCGGGAATAACGGAAGCACAAATAAGTGATCATCAACTGTCCGCAGTTCCATCCGACATATTTTCGGATATTCCAAAAAAATGTTCAGTCTTGGTTTCCATGACGTAGATGTGGGTTCTGCTAAACCTATTAAACTCTCTCCCTACAGAACTAACCCAGAGAATCAGAAACTACTGCAAGAGGTAAAGTTTGATTTTAATGTGTTAAAAATCCAATTTCAAAAAAATTTCCAAAAAATGGCATGTTGGCTCCTACAGATCCCAAAAATTAATACAATAATATTCCCAATTATGATACACTAGCATTTAGGATTTGAAGAGGATTAACAGAGGATTTCTCTATTTATGACAATTGAAAATTCACTTAATAAAACCCGCCAGAGGTAAAAATTTGACACCGATCACCAGGAACTTATCTGACTCCAGCGATTCCAGGCCCGCAAGAGCAGATTAAGCCTTGTGTTCAAGAAACCGCATCAGTGATTCGGTTGGAATCAGTGTAATAACTGGCTTGGATTCCAGCAATTCCATTTTTTTTACTATCTTTCTGCATCAACAAATTTGCATCAGCTATTAAATACAAAAGCCGTTCAGAAGAGATAAACTGAAAATTATTTAACGCGATTTATCGGGAATAATTTTTTTACAGTGTTTTACACAGTGTACAATAGTTATAGAATTTTTGGCATCATTTTTGAATGCTCGGAGCTACGTCACTGAGGATTTTGGAAATTATTCTAGTCACTTAAGGATGATGGGAATGGGATCAACAACCTTGGTCTCCTTTACCGTACACAACATTTGAAATTTGAAGACGGTTGGTCGAAGCATTCTCGAGTTATGAGAAATAAAATTGGAAAGCTGGAAGAAAGAGAAAAATCATCAGATGAAATTTTAAATGTATCCCTTTAAGGATACCTAATATACATAAATGAGGACAAGAATTATTATTAATAGTAGTTATAGTATGGGAAGCTCTAAACATGTAGAGATTATACAGCGTCCGTGGAGGGGGGGGGGAGAGATGGAAGGCATTCTGGATCAATTCAGGGGACTGGAGCACAGATCCAATTCCCTAGAACAAGAGCCCCTCACAAGCATCAAGGAACCTTCCTCGAGGGGATGAGGACAAGAAAAAGCTACAAATGGTCAGAAAAGTGGTTACCTGAATGCAAATGCAATGTTATGGAAATTAGGGAAGGGTCAAGAATGTCTACATTTGCTCGGCCACCTACCTTGCGTCGACAATACTGGTGGTAAAAGAAAACTCTGTCTCTCTCTCGCAGGAACAGGGCACAGAACACAAAAAAACATATATACATATGGACATGGAAAGAAAAAATCTTCCTACAGGGAGGGAAGAAAAAAACATGTGGGGTGTGCTAAACAACGTAGTCAAAGGCAGTGAGCATCGAAGGGCATCACTGCATGCCTTCCTGCGTCTGGACAGATACTGCAACACAGGAGACATCACTGCGGCTGAGCTGTGATGTAACAGGGTATGGTCTCCTCTAGAACGGTGAAGCAGTCATCGTAGGAGTCACTGCAGGTTTCACTCAACCTGGGGCATGACATGCTGGTGCCCTCGAGTGAGGCGTCGTCAGTACTCGGCAACTGGGCAGGACTTCTTCTGGCAAGCGACTCAGGAGGACATTTCTCTACTGGTACTGTCACTGGGCTGTCACTGCCGGTGAACGTGGAGTGAGTCGTGGCAGAGACGACTCAGCGAAACATCTGGGAGTTGTAACATCATACATCAGACTGCAGTGAGCGAGCTAGCAGTCAAAGTGACATCATCTTTGTGCAGGAGCTCACTGAAGCTATGACACGAGGCTGACACAGCACCTGCCGACAGGGCTTAAACTGCGGCTTGATGAGTGTCATTCTCTCGACAGTTGGAGTTATAGCAGAGGTTAGTCTAAGCATCCCCAGACTTGTTTCTCTACATATAACTGCACTCAGAAGGTCTGGAGGTGAAGTGAAACAAGTCTCAATGGGAATCATAACAGGTACGATTCTGCAGAACATCTATGAGTGATGAGCATAAGAGCTTTCTGTACAAGGGGCTCATATGCTCAGGGCTGACTAATATCAGCTGTCAAACACGCTGGTCACACCAGGTGACAAGTAACACAGTGGTGCTACTCTGGGGTCTGGGCTCAAGACCACACTGGACACACGGAAAACTTTACACACACCCGCGGTACATGCGGTACAACATGGCTTAAACTAGCAAATGATGCTTTTCTGTGCACAAAATTAACACTAAACCATACACTAACATGTGAGAACTCTGAGAGGAATTAATTAACACGACATATATCTTCTCTCAATCTTCTTGACAATAATGACATAATTACTGAAACACTCGATGTGACATCATGTGATGTCAGGCATGACATCACAAGGTGACGTCAGCAGCACTGTGACATCAGACGTCTCGAGGTGACAGGCAGACATCGTGACGTCATGAAGTCAGGCAGCAGCAGACCACAGCATGTGGCCTAGGACGTCTGGCATGGTAACTCACATGGCTCGTAGATCCACGTGGCTTCGTCCACACCCCATGTGGCGTTGGGATCCACGTAACATCGTGATCTATGTGGCATGCTGATCCACGTAGCTTCGAGTGGTCTCGGGCGCTCGGATACACAGCTCTGGCAATGAATTCACATGGAAAACAGCAGAAAAGACAGCAGAGGGAGTGGGTACATGGTGATGGAATGTGGTGGTAGGTGGGTGAGGCGTGAGTGAGTGGCGATGGTGGAGGACCGTGCCTACCTTCCTCACCCATACACACATTGGAGAAACAACCCATACTGGACGCTGAAATCACTACAAAGCTCACCTCTGACTTGATGAAATAGCTGTGCTGAGCTGAACAACAGCAGAACATTCAAGAGATGCTGAACACATGACTTGAGACACAGTGTGTGATGCTGTAGCGTGGAGTCACTGGGATGCCACTTACAATTCTCGAAGAAATTAGGCAAATTTCGGCTAGATCCTGCTTGTACCTGTGTTTGGATGCTGAAACGTGCAGATACAACATCAGGATAACTCATTGAGAGACGGATGTATCTTGTGTAGGGTGAATGAAGTGAAGATGACTTCATCCCATTTCCTTCCTCTCTCCGGGCAAACACACTTGCTGCATCCCACCGCTGCCACCAATGTGAACAAGATTATTTGGCGTTTCTGGTAGCGGAGGCTTCTTATTTTATTTGCAAAGTCGTGATGGGTACACAGGCTTGTGTGTTTGTGCCCATGGCCTGTGAGGGCCATGTCCACGAGGAAGAGAGGAGTGAATACTTCTTCACTGAGTCTAGGCCGCTGAGAGAGAGTGAGAGCGAGTGGGACCAGCATCCCACTGACCTGGGTAGGCCTAGATAGGGCAGCATCAGAGTGCCGCAAAATATGAACTAAGCTGGCAGACAGCATAGGCTGCCTGTGCAGACAGTACAGGCTGTCTACAAGAAGACCAGAAACTGAGTATAGACTCGGGACAGTGAATACAGCCATCACTCATGGGGAAAGACGTAGGGGTGAGCATAGTACCGAATATATAGTCTGAGGCTTACATTAAGCTTGCAACTAATATTCGTTTGGCACACCTAATCGTAGCCTCCACAAACCTCAACAAAGTCATTCATGGCCCATTATACCAAATACAGCTATGCCAGGTCAATCTCGGAGGATGCTGAACCAGCAAAACCAAAACCTGATAAAGCATGTTAAGCTGTGGGAGAAAGTTTAGAGGTATACAACGAAGATAGTTCCAGAGCTAAGGTAAATGAGTAATGAAGAGAGGTTACTGGAACTGAACCTGACGACATTAAAGGATAGAAGATCCAGGGAAGACAGGTTGACAACATACAAAATACTTAGAGGAATTAACAAAGAAAAATTGAGAAGCAGGAAAAGGTATGCAAGAGCACAGCTGGAAGTTGTCAGGAAGTATTTCTGGCCTCAAGTGGAATGACCTGGACTAAGAAGTAGTTGAGGCAGGGTGCATACATACTTTTAAGAATGGGAATGGCAGGGCCCATTTGTCTAGGAGGGAGTGAATATGGCCTCGATTATTAAACATAATTCCAACAGACGTTAGAAATACTGCCAGAACAAGTTTAGAAGACTTCAAGAGAAAACTCGATCACTATCTGAGCCAAGTGCCAGATCAACCAGGGATGTGATGGATGTGTGAGCCAGCCAGCAGGCAGCCAGCCAGGCAAACCCCAAAGAACCTTGACCTCAGGCTGGGCTGCGGGAGTAGGAAGACTCTTGGAACCAGTCACAGGCATATCACAGGTAGGTTCAAGAACCGATACACGATCCTTACAACCACAAATAGATGAGTACGAAAAGCACACACACACACACACACACACACACACACACACATACCCACACACAGCATCGAAAGTCAAATCTGACCCGAAACTGCTGTATAGCCACATTAGGAGGAAGACAACAGTCAAGGACCAGGTGATAAGGCTGAGGAAAGAAGGTGGAGAACTCACAAGAAACGATCAAGAGGTATGTGAGGAGCTCAACACGAGATTTAAGGAAGTATTTACAGTAGAGTCAGGAAGGACTCTGGGGGGACAGACCAGATGGGGATACCAGCAAGGAATACACCAACAAGTGTTGGACGACATACATACAGATGAGGAGGAGGTGAAGAAACTGCTAAGGGACATCGATACCTCAAAGGCAATGGGACCGGACATCTCCCCGTGGGTCCTTAGAGAGGGAGCAGATATGTTGTGCGTGCCACTTACCACAATCTTCAACACGTCCCTGGAAACTGGGCAACTACCTGAGGTATGGAAGACGGCAAATGTAGTTCCCATTTTTAAAAAAGGAGACAGAAAAGAGGCACTAAACTATAGACCTGTGTCATTGACGTGTATAGTATGCAAAATTATGGAGATTATCAGGAGGAGAGTGGTGGAGCACCTGGAACGGAACAAGAGTATAAATGCCAACCAGCACGGATTCATGGAAGGCAAATCCTGTGTCACAAACCTTCTGGAGTTTTATGATAAAATAACAGAAGTAAGACACGAGAGAGAGGGGTGGGTTGATTGCATCTTCTTGGACCAGTGCTATTTTTGGTATATGTGAACGACATGATGGAAGGGTTAGACTCAGAAGTGTCCCTGTTTGCAGATGATGTTAAGTTAATGAGGAGAATTAAATCTGATGAGGACCAGGCAGGACTTCAAAGAGACCTGGACAGACTGGACACCTGGTCCAGCAAATGGCTTCTCGAATTTAATCCTGCCAAATGCAAAGTCATGAAGATAGGGGAAGGGCACAGAAGACCACAGACCGAGTATAGGCTAGGTGACCAAAGACTGCAAACCTCACTCAAGGAGAAAGATCTTGGGGTGAGTATAACACCGAGCATGTCTCCGGAAGCACACATCAACCAGATAACTGCTGCAGCATATGGGCGCCTGGCAAACCTGAGAACAGCATTCCGATACCTTAGTAAGGAATCGTTCAAGACACTGTACACCGTGTATGTCAGGCCCATACTGGAGTATGCAGCACCTGTTTGGAACCCGCACTTGATAAAGCACGTCAAGAAACTAGAGAAAGTACAAAGGTTTGCGACAAGGTTAGTTCCAGAGCTAAGATGAATGTCCTATGAAGAAAGATTAAGGGAAATAGGCCTGACGACACTGGAGGACAGGAGGGTCAGGGGAGACATGATAACGACATATAAAATACTGCGTGGAATAGACAAGGTGGACAAAAACAGGATGTTCCAGGGAGGGGACACAGAAACAAGAGGCCACAATTGGAAGTTGAAGACACAAATGAGTCAGAGAGATATTAGGAAGTATTTCTTCAGTCATAGAGCTGTAAGGCAGTGGAATAGCCTAGAAAATGACGTAGTGGAGGCAGGAACCATACACAGTTTTAAGACGAGGTTTGATAAAGCTCATGGAGCGGGGAGAGAGAGGGCCCAGTAGCAACCGGTGAAGAGGCGGGGCCAGGAGCTAAGACTCGACCCCTGCAACCACAAATAGGTGAGTACAAACACACAGGAACAAATGGTCAGGCACTTGTAAAAGCTATAGTACACACGTGCGCGCACACACACACACACACACACACATCCTGCCAAATGCAAAGTCATGAAGATAGGGGAAGGGCACAGAAGACCACAGACAGAGTATAGGCTAGGTGGCCAAAGACTGCAAACCTCACTCAAGGAGAAAGATCTTGGGGTGAGTATAACACCGAGCATGTCTCCGGAAGCACACATCAATCAGATAACTGCTGCAGCATATGGGCGCCTGGCAAACCTGAGAACAGCATTCCGACACCTTAGTAAGGAATCATTCAAGACACTGTACACCGTGTATGTCAGGCCCATACTGGAGTATGCAGCACCTGTTTGGAACCCGCACTTGATAAAGCACGTCAAGAAACTAGAGAAAGTACAAAGGTTTGCAACAAGGTTAGTTCCAGAGCTAAGGGGAATGTCCTATGAAGAAAGATTAAGGGAAATCGGCCTGACGACACTGGAGGACAGGAGGGTCAGGGGAGACATGATAACGACATATAAAATACTGCGTGGAATAGACAAGGTGGACAAGGACAGGATGTTCCAGGGAGGGGACACAGAAACAAGAGGCCACAATTGGAAGTTGAAGACACAAATGAGTCAGAGAGATAGTAGGAAGTATTTCTTCAGTCATAGAGTTGTAAGGCAGTGGAATAGCCTAGAAAATGACGTAGTGGAGGCAGGAACCATACACAGTTTTAAGACGAGGTTTGATAAAGCTCATGGAGCGGGGAGAGAGGGGGTCTAGTAGCAACCGGTGAAGAGGCGGGGCCAGGAGCTAGGACTCGACCCCTGCAACCACAAATAGGTGAGTACAAATAGGTGAGTACACACACACACACACACACACACACACACACACACAGGATTTCACACCTTCCTGTAAACTGACCTGATAACCCTCCCTCCCTCTAACACTCCACTATCCACTATCCCCTCTCTCTCTCTCTCTCTACCTATCTCTCTCTCTACCTATATCTCTCTCTACCTATCTCTTTCCAATCTTTCCCATCTCTCCCATCTCTCCCCCTCTCCCATTTTCTGTCACTCTCTCTCTCCCCTCCTCACCTCTCCCCCCTCTCCCCCTGTCTCTCCCCTCTGTTTGCCCCCTCTCTCTCATTCTTTTCTCTTTCAAAAAAAAAAAAAGAAAAAAAGAAAGGGAAGAGAAGGGAAAAAAGAAGGAAATAAAGAAAAAATGGTGGGTAGATGAAGGAACCAGGAATCAGATGAGAATGGTTCTGGTAGGGAGGAGTGGATGGAGGGGCAGTGGAAAAGGATGGAACAAGAGTGGGAGAGAAAATTAGGAGAGCTTTCTGAAAAAATGGAGACACGGCTCTCTGTGAAATTGGAAAAGAGGCTTGAGAAGGAGAAGAAGAATTGGGAGGCACAAGTCGAAAACTGCAGTAGCCAGGATAAGGGTCCTAGAAGATGAGGTAAACAGGCTGAAGCGAGTTACAGGGGCCTTGACCAGAGAAGACACAGTACATGAAGCTGAGGCCAAACAGGAAGGAAGGAGATATGAATTATGCTAAGATCATATCAGCCTGCCAAGAATGGCCAAGGAGTGAAAGGAGAGAGCAGCTGGGTGCAGATGGAGAGGGTGATAGGTCAAATGCAGAGGCACAACCATGCTACAAAGAGCCACTGGAAAAAACAAAGGGAGAAAATGACCACGTACAGACAGGAGCCAGAGTCACAGAGGGAAAGGCAATGGGAGGAGGAAAGGCCAAAATCAGTGTTTATCCATGGGCTTCAGGAGAGAGAGGAAATGACACACACTGAAAGACGGCAGGCAGAAAGAAAGGAGATTGAGAACATCACACAAATAGGTGAAGAAGATATGGATGAGATTGTAAATTTTCAGAGAATAGGGGGGTACTTGAAGGGAAGAAAACGACCAATCAAGCCGATTTTCAGGACAGAAACAGTGCGGAACAGGATCCTCCAAGAGAAACCATGGTTGAAGTACTCGGCAGAGTCGTATAAACCTTGGTAATAAATACTGACAAGTTGGTTTAGAAAGACACGTGAGCAAACACTATGACATATTTATTAGAAAACGTTTCGGTCCTGGGACCTTGATCACAGAAGTGATCAAGGTTCCAGGACCAAAACGTTTTCTAATAAATATGTCATAGTGTTTGCTCACGTGTCTTTCTAAACCAACTCGGCAGAGTACAAGAGAGTGTTCCTAGACAGAGACAGAACACAAACAGAATGACAGCAGCTGAGAGGACAAAAAAGCGAAAGGAGCTAGGAAGGGAGACAAGGACGGAACCAGCAGAGGTCAATCAGAGGACAGAACAGCAATGGCAAGCACACACAGAACCATCCCCAGAACCCCACAACCTATTATACCATCCCAATACAAACTACAATCCATACTCACAGCTTCCACCCAACACCCAGCTGTAGAATCCCACAGCACATTACCAGGTCTCCCACCCTCACAGGCCCCCCAAGCCAGAGTGTTGGAGAGGAAACTGAAGATATGGTACACAAACGCTGATGAAATAACAAATAAGTGGGAGGAGTGGCACAAAAGAGTCAGAGGCATCACCGGACATCATAGCTCTCACAGAAACCAAGCTTACAGGTATGATAACAGATGCCATCTTTCCAATGGGATACTAGATAAAAAATCGATGGAATTTTGATGAGGTGGAGAGAGGAGACAGCGGAGAAGCAAGCGATTACATAGCAAGAACACTTCACTCTGGAGGTCCCAAGGTGGTAATTGCAGTGATGTATAACCCACCAAAGAACAGCAGGAGGCTAAGGCAAAAGTATGATGAGAGCAATAGAGCGATGGTTGACGCATTGGCTGCAGTGGCCAGAAGAGCTCATGCATGCAGGGCAAAGCTCCTGATCATGGGTGACTTTACCCACAAGGAAATTGATTGGGAGAACTTGGAGCCACATGGGGCCCAAGATACATGAAGAGTTAAGATGATGGAGGTGGTGCTGGAAAACTTCATGTACCAACACGTAAGGGACACTACAAGAGAGAGGAGAGGATGAACCAGCAAGACTGGACCTAGTATTCACCTTGAGTAGTGCAGATATTGAGGACATCACATATGAAAGGCCCCTTGGGGACAACAAACATGTGGTTTTAAACTTCGAATACACAGTAGAGCTACAAGTGGAGGGGGAAGCAGGAAGGCCAGGGTGAATGAAGCCAAACTACAAGAAAGGGGACTACATGGGAAGGAGGAACTTCCTGAACGGGGTTCAGTGGGACAGAGAACTGGCAGGGAAGCCAGTTAATGAGATGATGGAATATGTAACAACAATGTGCAAGGAGGCTGAGGAGAGGTTTGTACCCAAGGGTAACAGGAATAATGAAAAAGCCAGGATGAGCCCATGGTTCACCCAAAGGTGCAGGGAGGCAAAAACCAAGTGTGCTAGGGAATGGAAGAAGTATAGAAGGCAAAGGACCCAGGAGAATAAGGAGAGCACTCATAGAGCCAGAAATGAATATGCACAGATAAGAATGGAGGCCCAACGACAATATGAAAACGACATAACAGCGAAAGCCAAATATTACCTAAAGCTGTTATACAGCCACATCAGGAGGAAAACAACAGTTAAGGACCAGGTAATCATTCTAAGGAAGGAGGAGAGACAACAAGAAATGACCGTGAAGTATGTGAGGAACTCGACAAGAAATTCAAAGAAGTGTTCACAGAGGAGACAGAAGGGACTCCAGAAAGACGAAGATTTGGGGTACATCACCAAGTGCTGGACACAGTACACACAACAGAGGAAGAAGTAAAGAGGCTTCTGAGTGAGCAAGATACCTCAAAGGCAATGGGGCCGGATAACATCTCTCCATGGGTCCTGAGAGAGAGAGCAGAGGCACTATGTGTACCCCTAACAACAATTTTCAGTACATCAAAACAGGGAGATTGCCTGAGGCATGAAAGACAGCAATGTAGTCCCAATCTTTAAAAAAGAAGACAGACATGAAGAACTAAACTACAGACCAGTGTCACTGACATGTATAGTATGCAAAGTCAGGGAGAAAATTAACAGAAGAGTGGTGGAACACCAAGGAAAGAATGATCTCATCAACAGCAGCCAACATGATTTCAGGTTGAACATTAAAATGGTATAAAATACCGACAGGTTGTTAGGTAAGACACATATGCAACAGTTAGGAACAATGCTCTTCTCCAGACTGAGGGACTGACCACCTCAAAACTTTAAGGGTGATGGACTGATTACATCGTCTTCAAGTCTCTTCTGCTTCTATCAACTTTTCTGTACTCGACTGAAGAAGCCTACTGTGTAGGCGAAACGTTTCATAATAAAGATATCTAACTGTTGCATATGTGTCTTACCTAACAACATGATTTCAGGGATGGGAAATCGTGTATCACAAACCTATTGGAGTTCTATGACATGGTGACACCAGTAAGACGAGAGAGGGGTGAGTGGATTGCATTTTCTTGGACTGCACGAAGGCGTTTGACACAGTTCCACACAAGAGATTAGTGCAAAAACTGGAGGACCAAGCAAGGATAACAGTGAAGGCACTACAATGGATCAGGGAATACTTGTCAGGAAGACAGCAGCGAGTCATGGTACGTGGCGAGGTGTCAGAGTGGGCGCCTGTGACCAGCGGGGTCCCACAGTGGTCAGTCCTAATAGGACCAGTGCTGTTTCTGGTATTTGTGAATGACATGACGGAAGGAATAGACTCCGAAGTGTCCCTATTTGCAGATGACGTGAAGTTGATGAGAAGAATTCATTCGATCGAAGACCAGGCAGAACTACAAAGGGATCTGAACAGGCTTCAGACCTGGTCCAGCAATTGGCTACTGGAGTTCAACCCCACCAAGTGCAAAGTCATGAAGATTGGGGAAAGGCAAAGAAGACCGCAGATGGAGTACAGTCTACGGGGCTAGAGACTACAAACTTCACTCAGTGAAAAAATCTTGGGGTGAGTATAACACCAGGCGCATCTCCTGAAGCGCACATCAACCAAATAACTGCTGCAGCATATGGGCGCCTAGCAAACCTCAGAACAGTATTCCGACATCTTAATAAGGAATCGTTCAGGTCCCTGTACACCGTGTACGTTAGGCCCATATTGGAGTATGCGGCAGCAGTTTGGAACCAACACCTAGCCAAGCACGTAAAGAAACTAGAGAAAGTGCAAAGGTTTGCAACAAGACTAGTCCCAGAGCTAAGGGGTATGTTCGACGAGGAGAGGTTAAGGGAAATCGACCTGACGACACTGGAGGACAGGAGAGATAGGGGGGACATGATAACGACATTCAAAATACTGAGAGAAATTGACAAGGTGGACAAAGACAGGATGTTCCAGAGATGGGACACAGCAACAAGGGGACACAGTTGAAAGTTGAAGACACAGATGAATCACAGGGATGTTAGTAAGAATTTCTTCAGTCACAGAGTAGTCAGGAAGTGGAATAGTTTGGGAAGCGATGTAGTGGAGGCAGGATCCACACATAGCTTTAAGAAGAGGTATGATAAAGCTCACGGTTCAGGGAGAGTAACCTAGTAGCGACCAGTGAAGAGGCGGGGCCAGGAGCTAGGACTCGACCCCTGCAATCTCAACTAGGTGAGTACACACACACACACACAAACCTCGCTCAAGGAGAAAGATCTTGGGGTGACCATAACACCTAGCATGTCTCCGGAGGCACACATCAACCAGATAACTGCTGCAGCATACGGACGCCTGGCAAACCTGAGAATAGCGTTCCGATACCTCAGTAAGGAATCGTTCAAGACACTGTACACTGTGTACGTCAGGCCCATTCTGGAGTATGCAGCACCAGTTTGGAACCCACACCTGGTCAAACACGTCAAGAAATTAGAGAAATTGCAAAGGTTTGGAACAAGACTAGTTCCGGAGCTCAGGGGTATGTCCTACGAAGAAAGGTTGAGGGAAATCGGACTGACGACATTGGAGGACAGGCGGGTCTGGGGAGACATGATAACGACATACAAAATACTGCGTGGAATAGATAAGGTAGACAGAGACAGGTTGTTCCAGAGAGGGGACACAGAAACAAGGGGTCACAATTGTAAGCTGAAGACTCAGACGAGTCAGAGGGATGTTAGGAAGTATTTCTTCAGTCATACAGTCGTCACGAAGTGGAATAGTCTAACAAGTGATTTAGAGGCAGGAACCATACATAGCTTTAAGACGAGGTATGACAAAGCTCTGGAAGCAGAGAGAGAACCTAGTAGCGATCAGTTAAGAGGTGGGGCCAGAAGCTGAGTCTCGACCACTGCAACCACAATTAGGCGAGTACACACACACACACACACACACACACACACACACAGACACAGGAGCTAGTGACCACGTGGTTCTGTACTTTGAATACATAGATTTACAAGTGGAGAGGGTAACAGGAGTTGAATAGGAAATGCCAAACTGTAAACGGGGGGGGGGGGGGGACTACATAGGTTTGAGGAGCTTTCTGCAAGAGGTTCAATGGGACAGAGAACTGGTAGGAAAATCGGTAAATGAAATGATGGAATACGTAACAACAAAATGCAAGGAGGCAGAGGAAAGGTTTGTTCCCAATGGCAACAGAAATAATGGGAAGACCAGAACAAGCCCCTGGTTTACCCGACGATGTAAGGAGGCAAAAACCAAGTGCAATAGAGAATGGAAAAAGTAGAGAAGGCGAAGAACACACGAAAATAAGGAGATTAGTCGAAGAGCCAGGAACGAGTATGAACAGGTAAGGAGGGAGGCCCAGCTACAGTATAAAAATAACATAGCATCGAAAGTCAAGTCTGACCCGAAACTGCTGTACAACCACATCAGGAAGAAGACAACAGTCAAAGACCAGGCGATCAGGCTGATGAAAGAAAGTGGGGAACTCACAAGTAACGATCACGAGGTATGCAAGGAGTTCAACATGAGATTTAAGGAAGTATTTACAGTAGAGACAGGAATGGCTCTGAGAAGATAGCACAGAGGGGAACACCAACAGGGAATATACCAACAGGTGCTGGATGACATACAAACAATGGAGGAGGAGATGCAGAAGTTGCTAAGTGACATCGATACGTCAAAGGCGAGGGGTCCGGACATCCCCCCGTGGGTCCTTAGAGAAGGAGCAGAGGCACTGTGCATGCCACTAACCACAATCTTCAATACATCCCTTGAAACTGGGCAACTACCTGAGGTATGGAAGACGGCAAATGTAGTCCCCATTTTTAAGAAAGGAGACAGAAACGAGGCACTAAACTACAGGCCAGTGTCTCTGACGTGTATAGTATGTAAAGTCATGGAGAAAATTATCAGGAGGAGAGTGGTGGAGCACCTGGAACGAAACAAGATTATAAACAACAATCAGCACAGATTCATGGAAGACAAATCCTGTGTCACAAACCTTCTGGAGTTTTATGACAAGGTAACAGAAGTAAGACATGAGAGAGAGGGGTGGGTGGATTGCATTTTCCTGGACTGAAGGAAGGCCTTCGACACAGCTCCTCACAGGAGATTAGTGCAGAAGCTGGAGGATCAGGCGTGTATAACAGGAAGGGCTCTGCAATGGATCAGAGAATACCTGAAAGGGAGGCAACAATGAGTCTTGGTACGTGATGAGGTATCATAGTGGGCGCCTGTGACGAGCGGGGTCCCACAGGGGTCAGTCCTAGGACCAGTGCTATTTTTGATATATGTAAATGACATGATGGAAGGAATAGACTCTGAAGTGTCCCTGTTCGCAGATGATGTGAAGGGGAATGTCCTACGAAGAAAGGTTGAATAAAATCAGACTGACGACACTGGAGGACAGGAGGGTCAGGGGAGACCTGATAACAGAAACAAGGGGTCACAATTGGAAGCTGAAGACTCAGACGAGTCACAGGGATGTTAGGAAGTACTTCCTCGGTCACAGAGTCGTCAGGAAATGGAATTGCCTAGCAAGTGATGTAGTGGAGGCAGGAACCATACATAGCTTTAAGACGAGGTATGATATAGCTCAGAAGAAGAGAGGACCTAGTAGCGATCAGTGAAGGGCCGGGGCCAGGAGCCGAATCTCGACCCCTGCAACCACAATTAGGCGAGTACAATTGAGTACACACACACACACAGAGGAGATAGGGGGGATATGATAACGACATATAAAATACCGTGAGGTATAGACAAGGTGGACAGAGTCAGGATGTTTCAGAGATGGGACACAGCAACAAGGGGACACAGTTGTTAGTTGAAGACTCATATGAATCACAGGGATGTTAGGAAGTATTTCTTCAGCCACAGAGTTGTCGGAAAATGGAACAGCCTGGGTAGTAATGTAGTGGAGGCAGGACCCATATATAGTTTTAATTATAATAAAAAAGAATATATAGCTTTAAGAAGAAGTATGATAAAGCTCACGGAGCAGGAAGAGTGATTGAGTAGCGGCCAGTTGAAGAGGCGGGGCCAGGAGCTGTGACTCGACCCCTGCAACCACAACTAGGTGAGTACACACACACACACCTTTGCAAAATTGTACCAATTTATTCGAATGTTTCATGTGTTTAGTTTATTATTTATCTTAACTAAGCACTAATCCCACAAGGGTCTATATTTTCATAAGCTCGTGAAGACCACACAGTGGTCGAGGAATGGACGTAATCACATTTAATTCAAGAACGGATAGGGTAGCTCCAGTTCCTTGGATGAGGAGCCCATCATTAGCCTCAAGATAACCCCCCCCCTCCGTTAAAACCCCTTTCAGATTTATTGAACGATATTCTAGACACTAACGTCCCTAAGTAAAGAGTATTTTATTCACTAGAACCCCATTTCCCCCCTCTCTCAGTTCCTTCCACACAATTTTCCTTGTCTTCTTCCTTGAGTACAGTTGTCGGCGCCAGAGGAAATTATTTTCATATTTATGACAAGTGATGGCAGCTACCCTCCTGGATACTGCCGTGTATCAGAGCGACGCTGCTGATAGTAATCTCAAGGACCCCTCGCTGGTCAACACTGCTAGTTCATTCAGTGATATTGAGGTCCCCGGTGAGTTCCCAGCGGAGGCGCGGTAGTGATTCTTTTTCCAGAATTGGTGGCCAGGCACCGCTCTAAATGGTCTTATCAAGATAGTGACTCAATAAAACTCTGCTTAAAGCGATACGTAGTCTATAAATGAAGGTTTATACATTCTTTCTAAAATACTTGGCGACAACTGTTGCTTCTCTTTCTTGTCAAATTGAGTGTCTTTTCTTCATTACTTCAGACAACAATAAACAACAGACACAGGTGTCGAACTAGCTTTTATTGTAACAACGGTTCGTTCTATAAAATTCTACAGAGTTCAGAGTTGCCACTATAATAGCAAGGTCTGCACCTGAGTCTTTTCTTCATTTGCCAGAGTTGACTGGTTAATAAAGTCGATTGGCCGATCTGGTGATCTAACTAATGACTCCGAAGATCTGAGAGACTGAGAACAAATGAATTGTGGACCTGAATGACTGTTTACAAGAACATGAATCAGCACTTTGCTTGGTTGTTGTGGAAGTGCCTCTTATTGAGGTTCATTGCGGTAGTTGGTTATTATTTCTCGTGTTTTTTTGTTGCTGTGGTCGATTGTCGTGGTGGTGGTGGTGATAGTACCGTAGTAATAATTAGTTGTTTTTGAGTTGTAATGAGTACGGCGTTAATTAATCTGTGGTGTTGCCCTTGGCGAAATAAGGTTGTTATTTGTGTATATAGGAGCTGCATAAATGTAGCCCATAAGAAACATGAAAGACGTGATGCCCAAGTTGTCGCCAGCAACTGCAAGAACAGTGGCAGGGTTTGTCCAGCCCTTGCTTACCTATTTTAGTATTTTTTTTCAGTACTTTTTCAGACTCCTCACACAGAGGTAGTTTTTTTTTTCATATTTTATTTAAAACTCGTGTACAAAATAAATGGGTACATAAATTAATATGTAACAAGATACAGGCAGTGTGCAATAATCAACTGTGACCATACAATAAGTGTCAGGGGCCCGAGACTGTTCAACTGCCTCCCAGCATACATAAGGGGGATTACCAACAGACCCCTTGCAGTCTTCAAGCTGGCACTGGACAAGCACCTAAAGTCGGTTCCTGACCAGCCTGGCTGTGGCTCGTACGTTGGTTTGCGTGCAGCCAGCAGCAATAGCCTGGTTGATCAGGCTCTGATCCACCAGGAGGCCTGGTCACAGACCGGGCCGCGGGGGCGTTGACCCCCGGAACTCTCTCCAGGTAAACACAAACTACTGAAAGAAGCACATATATAATGACATCAAAACTGACTTCACTCAAATCGAACACTGCTTCTACGTACTGTGCTTCACATGAACACTGCTTCTACGTACTGTGCTTCACATGAACACTGCTTCTACGTACTGTGCTTCACATGAACACTGCTTCTACGTACTGTGCTTCACATAAACACTGCTTCTACGTACTGTGCTTCACATAAACACTGCTTCTACGTACTGTGCTTCACATGAACACTGCTTCTACGTACTGTGCTTCGCATGAACACTGCTTCTACGTACTGAGCTTCACATGAACACTGCTTCTACATACTGTGCTTCACATGAACACTGCTTCTACGTACTGTGCTTCACATGAACACTGCTTCTACGTACTGTGCTTCACATGAACACTGCTACGTACTGTGCTTCACATGAACACTGCTTCTACGTACTGTGCTTCACATGAACACTGCTTCTACGTACTGTGCTTCACATGAACACTGCTTCTACGTACTGTGCTTCACATGAACACTGCTTCTACGTACTGTGCTTCACATGAACACTGCTTCTACGTACTGTGCTTCACATGAACACTGCTGCTACGTACTGTGCTTCACATGAACACTGCTACGTACTGTGTTTCACATGAACACTGCTTCTACGTACTGTGCTTCACATGAACACTGCTTCTACGTACTGTGCTTCACATGAACACTGCTTCTACGTACTGTGTTTCACATGAACACTGCTTCTACGTACTGTGCTTCACATGAACACTGCTTCTACGTACTGTGTTTCACATGAACACTGCTTCTACGTACTGTGCTTCACATGAACACTGCTTCTACGTACTGTGCTTCACATGAACACTGCTTCTACGTACTGTGCTTCACATGAACACTGCTTCTACGTACTGTGTTTCACATGAACACTGCTTCTACGTACTGTGCATCACATGAACACTGCTTCTACGAACTGTGCTTCACATGAACACTGCTTCTACGTACTGTGTTTCACATGAACACTGCTTCTACGTACTGTGCTTCACATGAACACTGCTTCTACGTACTGTGCTTCACATGAACACTGCTTCTACGTACTGTGCTTCACATGAACACTGCTTCTACGTACTGTGCTTCACATGAACACTGCTTCTACGTACTGTGTTTCACATGAACACTGCTTCTACGTACTGTGCTTCACATGAACACTGCTTCTACGTACTGTGCTTCACATGAACACTGCTTCTACGTACTGTGCTTCACATGAACACTGCTTCTACGTACTGTGCTTCACATGAACACTGCTTCTACGTACTGTGCTTCACATGAACACTGCTTCTACGTACTGTGCTTCACATGAACACTGCTTCTACGTACTGTGCTTCACATGAACACTGCTTCTACGTACTGTGCTTCACATGAACACTGCTTCTACGTACTGTGCTTCACACGAACACTCCTACGTACTGTGCTTCACATGAACACTGCTTCTACGTACTGTGCTTCATATGAACACTGCTTCTACGTACTGTGCTTCACACGAACACTCCTTCTACGTACTGTGCTTCACATAAACACTGCTTCTACGTACTGTGCTTCACATGAACACTGCTTCTACGTACTGTGCTTCACATGAACACTGCTTCTACGTACTGTGCTTCACATGAACACTGCTTCTACGTACTGTGCTTCACATGAACACTGCTTCTACGTACTGTGCTTCACATGAACACTGCTTCTACGTACTGTGCTTCACATGAACACTGCTTCTACGTACTGTGCTTCACATGAACACTGCTTCTACGTACTGTGCTTCACATGAACACTGCTTCTACGTACTGTGCTTCACATGAACACTGCTTCTACGTACTGTGCTTCACATGAACACTGCTTCTACGTACTGTGTTTCACATGAACACTGCTTCTACGTACTGTGCTTCACATGAACACTGCTTCTACGTACTGTGCTTCACATGAACACTGCTTCTACGTACTGTGCTTCACATGAACACTGCTTCTACGTACTGTGCTTCACATGAACACTGCTTCTACGTACTGTGCTTCACATGAACACTGCTTCTACGTACTGTGCTTCACATGAACACTGCTTCTACGTACTGTGCTTCACATGAACACTGCTTCTACGTACTGTGCTTCACATGAACAGATGGTCGTATAAAAAACGATAGATACCTACTCAGTAAAGCTTACACTCCCCCCCCCCCCGTGAAAATATTCCACTTTCACATTAGTATACACAGTGACAAAGCTCTTATACATTTATAAGAACATTAGAAACTTCAGTGACAAAATATATAAATACAATCCAGCCAGGAAACGGCTGACACTATAAATACAAGTAATGTCTGAACATGATGGCTCTACTCCTACCATAGAACACAATCCACACCCGAACCTTCATATACCCTATGGTAATAATCAATATCGTTCATGGTGGTGGAGTTAATACACTACCACTGACGCTTCACCCCCCCCCACACATGCCCAGTAACTGTGTCTGCTGTCACCACTCATAACCACCAAAACAGTCATTTATGTTAATTAGCGTCTCATAATATATATCCTAATAACACGCTATGTACATAAACCTACCAAAATAAATAAATTTACACATTGTTCCCTCCTGCAGACAGATTATTTACACTGCCGGAGATAATCTGTACATCACATCCTACAGAGAATGGACAACATTAGACATCTAAAATAATTGTGACCATGTGTTTCGCATGACCTGCTAGTGCAGAGATTGCTTACACTCCTACCTACCCCCCCAAGTGAAAACTGTCCAGTTTCACCTGGCTATACACAATATCAAAAACTCGTTCACTTAATCATATATAATGAACTTGTGAAAAACATCTGTAACAATATATAAGCAAGAACAACCCAGGCAATATCTTACATTATATATACAATACCTAAACGTACCACTACTTAAAAATAGGTATGAATGCCTCATTATTATGACAAGTTACATTGTTCGTTTTAAATTATGCACAACTACATATATAGGTAGACACGTATGGCTACAGGTAACAAAAATCTTTACTAGCAAGACTCCAGTCCAATCGTAATGGCGCTATTCCTCCCAAACCACACCATCCACACCCTACCTCTAAATACCCTATGATACAAAGATGTTTATATACTAACATGCTTACGTACATCCTTACAATACATTAAGGATAACCTTAAGTAAATATATAATCATCGGTGTTCACAATAACACCATGACACATTACATTGAATATAAAAAAATAACATAAGTGTGTTAGATAAGGTTATAACACAATATCACCTCAACCAGGTGACAATAACTGCCAGTGATAATATGTCTTACACTTCAGAAAAAGTGCGTTATTTCAACAACTCTCACTCCCAACAAATCACACACATCCTTAGCAACTGTCAACCACAAGGAGGCGACCCCGTTTCATACCCTTGACATCCCTTCCCACAGTAGCATACACCATCCCTATCCTACCCCTCCTTCCTGATTTACAAGTCTAATAAAACCCCTAACGTAAGTTTTATGTATCCCACTGGAAAATCTCTTTCCCACCTCCGCCCATAAATATCCCTGTTTCGACACAACGTTTTATAAAACGTAACCTCAAATACCCGCTGCTTCACCTCGCTAACCCCTTGCCCCAGCATTCCTCACGATATGTATATATAATCTACCATAATGTACCCCACAGCCCTAATACTCTCATCCATAGCCCCCACGTCAAGACTTAATGCCCGCAGAACAGAAATGCCTTTACCCCCTATCCTGTGCAGCACCCTGCACAACCAACCCCTGATGCTCCCCAGCCCCTCACAAAAATACACCATGTGGAACGTCGAATCCTCCCCTCCACATATTCCACAGACCCCCCCCTCAACCACCCGTCTATCCCATAAAACCACATCCGACGGTAAAATCCCATGCAAAAAAAAAACGATACATCACGTCACGCCCACGGGGTTGTAACCTCAACCTACTGAACCTACCCCATATACTTCCCCAGTCATACATGGGAAAAATCCCCTCCACCGGTGCCACTACCCTCCCCACTAACATCTTACACAGCCTACATATTTTTACCTTCCCCAGATCCCGAGCCAACACCAGAGCCCTCAAAACAGTTTCACACTCACGCAACTCTACCCCAGTATACATATGTTTCACTCTACCGTGTGAATGACAAAACCCACCCCCCACCCAAGCCTTTCCTCATCACCTCCCTCTTAATGAAAATACATTTGACCCTCCGCTTTAAATCCATCAAACCCAACCCCCCCCTGACGCACAGGTAACATTACTACATCCCTTTTAAGCCAATCACAGCCCAAACCCCACAAGAATTTAAAAACCCTTCTAAGTATGTTCGCAATTGCTGTCCCAGTTAAAGGGAACACGGCTGCCACGTGCCAAACCTTACTATACAATAAGACGTTAATAACAATGGCACGTTGCACAAGGGTCAAATGATAAGGCCGCAATGCTCCCAAGCGACCCAGAATCCTGTCTACCAACCTAACCGAGTTTTCCACACGTGCAACATCCAGATCATCTGCATAGATAAGACCACAAATTTTTAACAAAGCCACCCACCTCGTCACAACTGCACTACCCCACTCAACCCTCCCCACCCAAGATCCTAACCCTATGACCATGGACTTCTCTGAATTCACTCTCATACCAGTTGCACCTGCGAACATGTTGACGACCCCATCTAAGGCGCCCATTGACATCCCCTCCCTAACCAGAACAGTAGTATCATCTACATAACCTATTAGAATTGGCCAAACCCTCCTAACTCCACTCCCTTCTCCCTCACTAATGCCCATTTGCTGCTCTACCATTCTATAACAGGGGCCCTGTATGCACGCAAACAAAAGCTGTGACATAGGACACCCCTGTCGAAGTCCCCTACTCATTACAGTCCTCCCCCCGAATCTTCCATTAATTTGTACCCTCGCCGTTGCCCCACGATAACGCATCTACCCATCCCACATTTTCTTCCCCAAAACCCTGCCCCCTAAGGATAGCCCTCAATGCTTCTTGCTCCACTCTGTCATATGCTCCTTGCCAGTCTAGTGCAACCAAGCTCCCCCTTCCCCCCCTTTTTCTTCCACGAAATCCCGTAGTAACCCATGCCCCTCCACCATAGACCTCACTGGCAATCCAAGCTAAGTTTTCGATACGACTTGCCCTACTACGCACTTAAACCTATTTCCTAAAATCTTAGCAAACAACTTATAATCCGCGCATAACAACGATATTGCCCGGTAGTCCCTAAGCGTATGCTGCCCCTTACTCTTCGGTACCAAGACTACTACAGCCGTTGCCTGCTTTTCGCCCAACTTGCCCCTCTCCTTCATCAAATTTAATAACCTTACCATAAACCCCCTCATTAGCTCCCAGTGCTGTTTATAAAACTCTGCAGGTAGCCCATTGATTCCCGTCGCTTTGCCCTTTCGCATTTCACTTAAAGCCCACCATATTTCCTCCTCAGTTATTTCCCCACCCAGTGCTTCCCTATTACTGCTTCCCTATCACTGCTTCCCAACCGACATATCACACTCCCACACACCTGTTCTAAATCCCCAGCTCCTACCCCTTCCCCTTGCCAATACTGCTCATACCACTTATTAGCAAATGCCCCCATCCCATCTGTAGTTTGTATAACCTGACCCACCCTATTCCCACCCACCGACTCATGAACCTCCAACCATGGAATAGCCGTTGCCTGCTGTCGTTGTTTTTGCCTACGCAATACACACGACGACATTACCCTCACCGCTTGGAACCTCTTGTCCTGAATTTTGCGCAACCTCCCCTTAATTACCATAATGTCGTCCATAGGATAAGTACCCGCCACCGCCCCCTTACATAACAACCCCTTAACCTGTCCTCCAAATAGTTAATGAGCCCATATTTTAAAGAAGTGATTCGTTTCCCTTCCCGCACATAATAATGACGAATCCGTTCCTTAGCCACACCATCCCACAACGTCACCACATTCTCCATCCCTTTTACCTCCTCACTTAACCCCTCCCACAGTGCTATAAAACCCTCCAACCCCTCCTCATCTTCTAACACACTCGTATTTAACTTCCAGTATCCCCTAGAGATACTAGCTAGTGACTCCCACTCCACCTCTGCCACTACCACCAGATGAACTGAAAAAGCTACTTCTATTGTACGGACAAACTTTGACAAAACTCCGTGAGATATGTACAACCTATTTAACCTAGCCACATAACCCCTCCTTACGAAAGTATGCTCTACCTCCCACGCCCCCCCCTACCTACCACATCCCTCAACTGAACATCCACCAAGAGATTTCGTAAGGCTGCCGACATGTGCCCCGCCCCTTGTGGTTCCACATCAGCCCTCCTAATAACACAATTCCAGTCCACACAAACGATGGCCACAGCAGGTAAACCACGTAAGGAGAAAACTAGGTCATCACATACAAAATCCCTCTTTACTTTCACATAGTTTTCCGCTGGCACATACACACTTACAAAGGTTACCCTCTGCCCCATCCACCACCCATCCACAAACAACACCCTCCCCCCCTCACTTCGTATCAACACAAACGGGTTCGCCTCCTTTATCAATAAACCCACACCACCTTTCAAAAGTGCAGATGGCAGAGTCATACCCTAAACTCTGCCACCTCTAGCATTCTTCCCTCCCTGAAATTGTGTTCCTGTAGAAACACTACGTCCACTCTATATTTACACAGAAACATACGAAAACATTCCCTCTTCACTCTGTTACACAGTCCATTCACATTCACAGTCATACACCTAAGGCCTTCTTAAAATTTCCAACCCTTCCTCCTATCCTCCTTCCCAGAGCCTCCTGCCCCAGGGCCAACACATGATTTCACACCATCCACCCCGTCCCCCTTCTTGCGATGCCTCTTATCCTGGCTACCTCGAGAATATTCGTCCTTCCTCCCAGACCTCTGCGCCGGCGTCAGGACGTCATCCGAGTCTGATGCCGCCGCACTCTTCCTCGTGACGCCCTCAACCGCCATGCTGTCTTCCGAGGATTCCTCACAATGAACCTCAACCTCCACCGTTTCATGTTGCACAGAACACAGCGACACCTTTCTGTGCCTGCTGATCTCCTCCTTCCTTCCTATGCATGTCCCGACACTCTCTTCTTGCAACTCAGAGACGTTCTCCCCAGCGCCATCACTTCCTGCTGCACAAGCACTTCCGCCCCCGTTACCGGCAAAGTGGCCATTTCTGGCTTGACACAACTTATGGCGCGCCCATCATTCACCACAAGGGTATCTTCAACTATATCACTCCACAGACGTCCACTCCCTCGTTTGCCCATGGGGCTCTCCACGACGGCATCCACACCTGTAACTGGTGCTCCACCAGTCTGCGCCATCCCCTCCTCTGTTGCACACACGTTGCCGCCATGTGATCATACTCCCCACACAACCTGCACGTACGTCGTTGCCCAGCATAAGACACAAGAATCTGGGTTCGGAACTCCTTCATCACAACGTAAGACAGGATTGGATGCCTCAGAGTCATTTTGAGGGAGAACGGACCCTCCGGACGTCCCACGTATGCACCTGCCGCCCACTTGCCTTGGGTTGCCAGTCGCACAGTACCATACACCTCAAACACGATCCTTATGTCAGCCTCGTCTGCCTCAAAGGGGACGTTGCGCAACTTCACCCACGTCAAATGTTGAGAGACGTCTATGAGACGCACTCTTACAGCAGGAGTTGCATCTAGACTCACATCCTGGAATCTTGTCACCAACGACTCATACACAGCCGTCGAATTCAACTTAACGAAGATTCTGAAGGCCCCATTCAGGGCTACACCATATACCTCGTCGTCCTGTATTTCATACGTCTCTCTGATGATCGTCGGTAGCAACACTTGTGCCGTTGAGGGGGAAATCGCCCCACGAAGCAGCTCAATACCGACGGTATTCACCCTACGCTGTACACTCAGCGCCATGTTGTTGCTATGAGAGCTCGCCTGAAAACAGCAGAGGGGTGCAGAGCACAACCGCACTCCACCGCAGTCAGGCAGCGAATGACCAGCTTGTGTAAGTCTGAGTACTTTTTTAGACTCTTCACACAGAGGTAAGAGTGACATTTGCAATGGAAATGTAGGCTCGCCAACAAGTTCATTCAGCTATCAGTAAAATACGAAGTAAATTTGCTCTTGCTAATTTGTAACTTAGGAAATTGTCTACTGTTCGGGTGTCAAAGTAGCAATCTCACGAAGAGATTTTCGAACTGCTAGACTACAATAGGGGTTCACCAGGGGACACGTTCTTTATGTTTATCCGAGGTCTGGGGCACTGCAAGCGTGGCTGAAGAGAGAACAGTAATAGTGAAGATTGGTAACAAGTCGTCTGTACAAGAAGAATCAAATAGAACAGGAAAAGCGATAATATATAAAGTGTTCAGTGTGCATGCTCAAATTGTTACTGGCATCGATGGGGAGGTCGAGTGAGAGAGGGAGAGAGAGTACAGAAATGATCATTATCATGTCGGTCATTTAATACAGTCCAGTAAAATTCGGGTGCTGTGGATGAGGATCGGATAGAGAGATCTATACATGAGAATATGGGTGCAGATGAAAACAGATATTGCAGGTTAGTTAAAGACAATGGGCGAGAAGAGGAAAGAGAGAAAAGACAGACTATGTACCAAGTACTTAAATAGACACCTAATGCATAACAACGTATGAATGGAAAATCGAGAACGAGGAATATCAGTTCGTAGGAAAAGTACATTTTCGTTGCATGTCTCATCGAGAAAAGGGTCGTACGATTGTAAACGTACGTAGCGTTACTCGGTTACAGTTCTAGTAAACAAATGTATGTAATGTAAAACTGGTGAATCAGTATTTTGAAGCTTTCCTCGATTTACCCTTTATCTTCTGATAATTTCTTCGAATATCACCATTATTAGTTACTGTTACGCTTTTTTTTTGGCTGCGTAAGGTAAATAAAAAGTCCTGGCTTCTAAAGAGTAAACGACCTGGCAAGTCTAGGGGCATTTCAGTTATTTAACAATGAAAAAGAAACCACTCTAGGGCCAGCTTGTACCTTTACATTAAATGTGGAACGTTAATTAGTCAATATCATTATTATAAGGAAGGACACAAAAACTCACCTATACAAAAATATATATTAATAGTAACGTATATACAACCTAAAATCTACTCCACTACATCACCACACTCCGTTCATCTTCACCCAGTACTTACATTAGCTCACTAACACACTGCTACTAGTGAGTAAAACAAAATTTATAAACATTTATTAAACAGGGAGGCTCCCTTCCCCCTTCCTTTCTGCCGGTCTGTCTACCAACAGGCAAAAACACTATACGAGTACTCTCCCAAAACTTAAACAGACCTCTAGGACCTTACAGGTAAACATGAGAGCATTTCAATACAAATAAAATTACCTAGAGTATACACTAAAAAAAAAAAAAAACTCACCGCTCACCTACTCACACCACTAGGTCCTGCTCTCTCTGCTGTGCTTCACCTACTGCACTAAACACCTCACCCTCCTCTTTCCTGGCCACTGACTGACCAGGAATAATGTGCGTCCGGTTTCAGAATAATTCCGGAACAATGGAGCATTTTTATACAATATTTTTACTGCAGCAGACTGCGTAATAGCTACTAAAATTACGTCGGTATTAGACAGTTGATGGTGGCGTAGTAGTCTAGGGTGTCAAGAGTTTAGCTTGCTTGCTGCCTAGATAACTCGCGTTCAAATTCTATCTAGCAGCAGTATGCTCTTTGCTTTAATACCCCTTGTTTTCCTTGGATGCATTATATATACGGCACTGTAAGAATCCCTGTTACCCAGCACGTGAATACTTCTGACAGGTACCGAAATATTGTTACACATTGGCAGTCTGCCCAGGATATGAATTCCGTTGGGACTGGAGTCTCTAACACTGCTGATCTATTATTCCCTGAATGCGACTCACAGCAATCAGTTAACACACAGGTACTCTTGTGTTATTACTGACCCTGAGATCGAACTCGGGACCTATCTGTTGTGAGTCGAGCGTTCTCCTTACCGAGCTGACACAGTGAGTTAATATATGCTATTTTCACATGATAACATATTTAAGAGGAATTAAATAATGCAGGATTTAATTCCAATATTATTTTCAAGAGTAATACTACGCTAACAATCTGTTAACAAGATAAATAGTTCAAAGCCTTACGAACATTCATCATTACTTTCATTAATTATTGATGATGTTTAATTAACGTATATTGTTTGTCCCGCCCACTCTACACATTTGACAAATGACATTAAAATAAAAATTTAATATAATTGGCGTAAAGTTTTATAGAGCATAACTAATTAATGATTAATTCAAGTCCGTCAAAGTACATGTACAAAGTATATCAATAATAACAGACTGTGGAGGTAAAGACACACACATGTACAACACTTTGTACATAGTCAATAATAACCCACGTGGAGACAGATATTCTGGAGATTAATTGATATGTATATTTCGACCTCCTTCTGGGATACTCTTCGGCCGAAGAGGATCCCGAAAGGGGGTCGAAATATACAGATTAATTAATCTCTTGAGTTTGTGTCTTCATGTGGGTTATTTCTGAGCATTGACAAGTTTTCATTATGTTTTAGTTATTTGCTTAGCACATGTTAATATTAAGGAAGCTGTATAGCCCTTGTGGCTTAGCGCTTCTTTTTGATTATAATAATAATAATAATAATAATAATAATAATAATAATAAAATATTAAGGAAACATTTCACTCGTTAGGGTTTTCTCAGTTCTTTACAGAGTTTATAAATAGTAACAGGAACACCACTACTACTAGTACTATTACTACTACTACTACTGCTAGTACTGCTTGCTCCTGTTTCCTCATGATCAAGGTTCATGGACCTCAACGTCTTCAATAAGGGCTTAAATAGTGACGAGAGGTTAGATGAAGTGGCGTAAGGTTGTGGGAGTGCTGGGTACATGGGTGGGGCCATGTTCTCACCTGACTGCAGTGTCTCTTGTTAAGTTTAAATCATCTCCAAAATATACTAAAGATCCTGGATTTTGCACGACTGTGATAGAGATACTGTTATCTTGGCCTCCTCTAAACATCGCCTCTGTAGGGTATTGTCTTTTATTATTATTAGCGAGTGTGTGCTACGTCGTGTCACACATGCATTGTTAATAATAATAATAATAATAATAATAATAATAATAATAATAATAATAATAATAATAATAATAATAATCACTTTATTTTTACAAGTACATGTACAAGGTATACAGGCTTAGTTGACATCAATGACTTACTATTATATAGAAAGCAGCTTGTTATGCTGAGCATTTCCGGCAAATTAGGTCACTTTTGTCCCAGGGTGCGACCCACACCAATTGACTAACACCCATTTTACACTGATGGGTGAACAAGGACAGCAAGTGTCTTATGGAAACACGTTCTAATGCTTTTCAGCCGTTACCGGATATTCGAACTCCGGACCTCAGTGTGTGAGCTGAGTATGCTAGTGATCGAGCTACGGGACGGTTCTGATCTTTCATGGCTGCACTTCGTCGCACACTTCCCTCTCCTTCCTACAAGAGATTCTGTACACACTGGCTCCAATCGCTACTGGTCTGGTTATCCTCATTACCATTAAGGCAATGATGGAGTTTGGTGATACAGTGAGGTTTTTACTATTTAGTACACTCTAGGTGTTGCTGGCTACGTTACTGTTTATAGGACATTGTAATTGGTGGTTGCTCTCTTACTTATCGTAGTGCTAATGATGTTGAGGATGAGCATTTTACAGTCTTAGATGAAGTACGAAGAAAAATATATATTGATGGCATCCTGCGTTCTCTCAGTAAGAAACCTATGGTCATACCTATTATGGCTTTGGTATGAATGCAAGTGTACGAGGTCTTCCTCGCAAGTTGGTTTCCTGTATAATTTAAAGGTTAATCTGTTGCTGCCCTGTGCTGAAGAGGATTGTTAGGAATGGGAGCTGGTTGTTGATTTAATCCTCAGTCTTAAACTGTGCGGTGGCCTCCACATCGCTGATGCTGCTGAGGATATGACTGTTCGGTCTTTCAGCAAAAATAATGAGTCGTCTATGTTGTGTAACCATGATTGAATAATAGACACAAATTCAGTATAATGTGATCCTTTACTGACTACGTTTCGCCCACACAGTGGACTTTATCAAGTCACAGACTACCTGAGCAGAGTACATGAGTATATACAGAGAGCAATGACGTGAAGGGTTAGCTGAGGAATGCATAAATTCCTCAGCTGACCTTTTACGTCACTATGTTCCTTATACGTATATACTCATTTACTCCTGCTTAGGTAGATTTGTTTGTAACTTGATAAAGCCCAGTGTGTAGGCGAAACGTAGTCAATAAAGGATCGAATTATACTGAATTTGTATCTGTTATTCCATCGTGTCTATATTCTATACCATTTATCTTCGTTGTGTAACCACGTTGTGTTGTCGGAACCATAAGATGGCATGAAGCTAGTCTCTTAATGAAAGAGATCAGTCTACAGACCGGGTCGCGGGGACGTTGACCCCCGAAACCCTCTCCAGGTATACTCCAGGCATACAGAGGTGGCAGTGTTTAAGGGCTGCCCTGATAGGTAGAATCCGACGCAGTTGTGATATAAAGAGATTCATTATCTTCGGTGTACCTGCGAAGATGATTTATTTTAAGACAACGCATTCAGAAGGCAGCCTGACCCTTCCAACTCATCACACTTTCTGGCACTTGATCTGACATCTCTCCTGCACACTTGACCTTTCTCCGTAATAATTGCTGTAAGTGGAGGGAAATAGTACGAAATACCGTCACGATACATAAAAACACAAATGCAGTGTAGTGCAATTCTTTATTGACAACGTTTCGCCCAAACAGTGGCTTTGCCATGTTACAAACAAAGCCCAGTGTGTGGGCGAAGCGATGTCAATAGAGGATCGCATTACAGTACAATATCTGGTGCACTTTTGTCCATCAAATCTTAGTATTTATTAACAGAAGTCTAACTATTTTTCTCAAAATAACATTAATGGCAAGAGTGTGATGTTCTCTTGTGTCGGGATCTGTCTCACGCCTTTTCCTTCTACCCAGTATGGTTTTCCTATTTCCGTTTTTCTTATCCCTTTTCACCCCCCCTTCAAGAAAAAGCTGTAGTAAATTTAATAAATACAGGCCACGCTTGCCTATAACGAGTTATATAAAAGCAACAGAAGAGAAAGTAAGTTACAGATCATAACAGCAGGTGATTACAGGCAGTTAGGTCATAGTAAGTCCTCAGTGTGATGACTCTAGCAATAGAACTTCCTCAGTGTAATGACTATAGCAGTAGTAACTCCTCAGTGTGATGACTGCAGGGGTAATCAGTCCTCAGCGTGATAATTCCAGCAGTAGTGAGTCCTCACTGTGATGATCCAGCAGTAGTGAGTTCTCAGTGTGATGACTTTAGCAGAAGCGAGTCCTAAGTGTGATGATTAACATTAGCGAGTAATGAGTGTGACACCAGCAGTCTTCAGTGTGATGACTAGCCGTAGCAAGTCCTCAGACGCTTGTAGTAGTGAGTCCAGTTATTGACTGCTGCACCCTGCTCGTGAGTGCCATCAACTGCCGTCCTGGTAAATGCAGATTAGATTCAATGTTGTCGTGTTTTCCCCGCGGGCCTCAAAAGTGCCACACTAGATGAGGTGCAGGCGGCAGAAATTGACTAATCTTGATTTTTACTGATGAAGTAAATTATTCATTGCTGGCCAGATTTATCGGAAAAAATCTGCTCTTCTTCCTGCTGGTTCATTCATGCTATATAAGACAGTAAGAGAAAGAGAAAGTATAATATATATATATATATATATTATATATATATTTATATATTTTTGTGAATGTTTGGCCAATGTATTTTGTCTTTAAATAAAACATACTTGAAATATAGGGGTTGGTAGGAGAAAATTCTCAAACAGCTTCAGGGAGAACCTAGAATTTTCCCTGAAGCAAGTTTATTCTTTTCTCTGAGGATGAGGGTCCCCAGGACAGTTCTAGAGGTGGTACCTCCCTATATTTATATATATATATATATATATATATATATATATATATACATATATATATATATATATATATATATATATATATATATATATATATATATATATATATATATATATATATATATAAATATGTATGTGCTATCAACAAATTCTGTTGAGAATAAGAGAAAGTTTTGGAGTGAGATTAATATGCTGAGAAATTCTAAGGAACGAATAGACTGGACAATTCAAAATAGGACAGGAGAGTTATTAGATGGAGAGTTAGGAGTATCGGGAATATTTTGAGGTACTGTTAAATGTTGATGAAGATAGGGAAGCTATCATTTCATGCACTGGGCAGGGAGGTATAACATCTTGTAGGAGTGAGGAAGAGCCAGTTGTAAGTGTTGGGGAGGTGAGTGAGGCAGTCGGTAGTATAAAAGGGGGTAAAGCAGCTGGGATTGATGGGATAAAGACAGAAATGTTAAAAGCAGGTGGGGATATAGTTTTGGAGTGGCTAGTGCTCTTTTTTAATAATTTATGGAAGAGGGTAAGGTACCTAGGGATTGGCAGAGAGCATGCATAGTTCCTTTGTATGAAGTCAAAGGAGCCAAAAGAGTGTAAAATTATAAGGGAATAAGCCTGTTGAGTATGCCTGGTGTAGTGTATGGTAGAGTAATTATTGAAAGAATTAATCGTAAAACGGAGAGCAGAATAGCAGATGAACAAGGAGGTTTTTGGAAGGGTAGGGGAGGTGTAGACCAAGCGTCTACAGTGAAACATTTAGGGGAACAGCATTTAGATAAAGGTAAAGACATTTTTATTGCATTTATGGATTTGAAAAAGGAGTATGATAGGGTGGATAGGGGGAGCAATGTTTGTTAAAAGTTCACCCGTTCGAGAATTGTTCTGCATATATATATATATATATATATATATATATATATATATATATATATATATATATATATATATATATATATATATATATATATATATATATATATGTATATATATATATATATATATATATATATATATATATATATATATATATATATATATATATATATATATATATATTGTAGATGAATGGCTCACAGAACCGACACGTTGATAAATTAGACACATGTGCAACTCTTGGGTATCTTTATTAAGGAAACGTTTCGCCTACACAGTAGGCTTCTTCAGTCCATACGAAGGAGAAACGTGAAGAACAGGAGGAGAATGAGGTAATCAGTCCCTCAACCTTGAGTCGATGTGGTCAGTCCATCAATCTTGAATATTCAAGTACGCAAATGTCAAGTTATTATTAATAACAATGACATATGGTAATTTTCTTTAGCAACAATCTTCGAAAAGGATTTAGATATGTAGTTGTAGTTACGTGGGTCGAGGCAAAGTTCATGGCTCAACCTCTTGAATATACATACCTAGGCCTCCTCTATCACCCCCTTCATCCAAATATTTCTAACTCTCCTGAACTTTAAGAATTCACTGACGTCTCTATTGAAAATACTTGTTTACAGTTTCCACTAACGTTCCACTGTTCCAGTCCCTTCCATTTAAAATATTCTGTCCTTATCTGCTCCTTCAATATCTTTGGTTATTTTCAACTTCGAGATCATGTTACTTCTGGGCTTTGATTTTATTCGACAAATCAAGATTAGTTCCCTTAGATTTTTTCCTCCTCTCCTAGTGCTCTCAACTCGAGAACCGCTTTGGTTGTAAACCTCTGGACTTTTTCTATATAGAGCCATAAATACTCGGGTGTAGGCTGTATGCTGGTGCTTCTTACTCCACAATGGTTCTGATATACGCTGCGTATATGGCCCTTAGGGATTTTCATTGAAAATTCTTAGATTCACCAATGTAATATTAGACGTTGAATTTATTCTGGTGGTGTGCAATTTTCAGTCTTTTACCTCTTATGTGTATTCAGGTGTCTGTTTTTCTCTTTCTTTCTAATCTTTTCCTAACTTTAAAGTTGCTGGGGTATAAATCCAATAGCCATTTACCTGACCACTGTTGCAGTCAGCACAAGTCTCCCTCTAGTTTGTCCTAGCTCCTCTGCAGTCTGCCCAAGTTCCCCTGTAGTCCGTTCCTGTCAACTGTTTTTCGCATACGTCTTAGCAAACGGACATAATTCATAGTGATATACGGGTATATTACCCATTTACTACTGGCATGTTATACACACAATATCATGAACATGACTGGTTGTAACATTGATCCCAGACATTTTTAATCATCCCTTTCTCATTAGTTAAGTGTATGTCCTACTATAGGGTTTTGTTTGTGACATTTAAGGGGTTAATGTCTCTGTTATCTTGACACGATTGTTAAGCCTCACTAACAACCACATTCGCATACTGCACACATATATATGAGATTTCGCTTATCTTTTTAGGTCTCTGTGATTGGTGCTGTTTGTTGTGCTGTTGAGTGCACTAGCCGGGAAGACAGTAAGTCAGATCTAACATTCTACAAGTTCCACTAGAATTCTGAAAGACGAAAACAATGGTTTTCAGCCGTGAGGCGGAAAGACGATGGACCAACAAAGAATTTCCTGATTGGATGGTGCCTTGTCACTGACTCAGACTTGCTCATCTTTAATTCACTAGGCGCTTTATGACCCTTACCAGTTAAGTACTTATTCACTAATTTAATATTATAATGATTTAAATGCTAAAAAAATAATAACATACTATAACCGACGTGAGGATGTGGAAGAGGACGTGGAGGAGGAAGACATCTATAGCCGTCTCACCCTCCACTAACACAGTCCCAGCTGCAGAACCTGAGGACAAATCAGCAAAACAGAGGAGGTGCAACAAATCATAGTCCACCCTCCCGGCACCTAGGCTGTGCTCTCGCTGTCACCGGAAGGGGCACACCACCAACAACTGCCTGCGAGATACCAGGTGCAATTACTGCTACAAGAAAGGACATCAGGAGGACCAGTGTGGAAGAAAAAAGGAACTTGACAGACAGGACCACCTGTTTAGAGACCTGTTCTCGGAACAAACCAGCAGGATCTCTGAATTGGTGAACACTGTCACACGTCACCCACTCAGCTACTCCTATCTCAGCCCAGCAGGTGGTATTGTGCCTTATACAAGACCACAGACCTACATCCCTACAGCTGACTCAGTACCCTACCTCTCTCAAGGGCAGGCACCTTACATGCCTTACACACCCACCACCTCAAGCTGACCACATCATGAGGAGCCAGTCTATCAGCATCCTGTCGGCCAACATTAGGGGTTTCATTACTAATGTTGGAGAGCTCACACATAGTTTTGTGAACACTCGACGTCCCGACATGATAGCTGTTGTTCAAACATTTTTGGACGACAGGACTCCAGAAAATTTTGCAAGAATTGCTGGCTACACCTCATGGATGAGAAGAGACAGGCAAGGGCAAGGAGGAGGTGTTGCTGTGTGCTTCTCTAAAAGTGTTCATGCCCAGCACATTGATGTTGCTACCCCTGCACATCTTGAAATGATGTTCTTCAAGCTCTGCATAAACACTAGTACCTCTGTACTAGCATGTGCAATGTAGAGACCTCAGTGGCAACATGCAGACCTCATCAACTTCCTAATGGAAAATATGGACTCCCTTCTGCTACAACACAACTGTCAACATATCATAATTGTTGGTGACCTCAAACAACACCTTATACAGAGGGACTTTGCTGACCTTCTTGCAGTATTTGACATGAGTAACTTTGTTGATTTCCCTACTCACATCTCTGGCTCCTCCCTTGGCCCAGTAGTGAGTGGTATAGGTATAGTCACTTGTCAACCCCTCGGCTACGTTGGATCGTCTGACCACAAGGCTGTTTTTAAGACACTTAAGATCCCAACAGAATGAGGTGAGGAGTCCACACGCACAACCTGGCTATGGGAAAGAGGTAATTGGCCAGCCCTTTGCTCTGAGCTTGCCACCACCGATTGGAATGCTCTTCTCCAAGGGGATGTTGACAACCAAGTGAAAGCCTTCACTGGACACATCCTTAATCTACAAGAAGAACACATTCCTCACCGGCAATATGTGACGAGGCCTACAGATCAGCCTTGGTTTGGCATTCGTTGTAGAGAGGCTGCTATTGCTAAGTACAAAGCATGGCGAAGGTATAAGAGACATCCTACAGCCTATAACAGGAACTTGCACAGGCAAGCCTGTAGGCATATGGGTGACGTTCAAAAGTTGGCCATTGCTAAATGGGAGGTGGACACAAAAAGAAAGCTAGCATCAGGTAGGGTAGGCTCCAAAATCTGGTGGTCCCTGGTCAAGGACAAACAAGGTTATCTGCCTGATGAACTCATTCCACCTCTAAATCGACAAGATGGGACCACCTCTACTAGTCGTCAAGAGAAGGCGAACCTCTTTGCCGAACACTTTACTACCAAAATGCAAATTCCTGATCCAGCAAGGGACCCTTCTTGACTAGCTGCAAGTACTGTGTCAAAACTGTCAGTGGTGACAATAAGGCAGGAGGAGGTGCATTTCCTTCTTAAATCGCTTGACCAAGAAAAGGCTGTGGGCCCAGAC
Organism: Cherax quadricarinatus; assembly: GCF_038502225.1. NCBI lineage: Eukaryota > Metazoa > Arthropoda > Malacostraca > Decapoda > Parastacidae > Cherax > Cherax quadricarinatus. The sequence goes on along the minus strand of NC_091292.1, from coordinate 31,108,826 downwards.
AAGTTGAGCCCAAGATTGCTGAGAAGATGTGCAGACCAGCTAGCAGCACCTCTAACTCGCATCTTTCAGCACTGCCTAGTACAGTGTAAATGGCCTTCTCTGTGGAAAGAGGCAAATGTAGTCCCTGTTCACAAAAAGAAGAGCAGAGCAGAAATCAGCAACTACAGACCAGTGTCACTCCTTTCAATCACTGGTAAGAACCTTGAGACAATAATCTCAAGACAAATGACAGTGTTTTTTGACTACCACTCACTACTTTGTGATCGTCAATATGACTTCAGGAAAGGTTATTCTGCTGCTGATCCGTTGTTAAACCTCTCCACTAAGTGGCACCAGTCACTGGATGAATCCAAAGTCAGCTGTGTGATAGCACTGGACATTGCTGGTGCTTTCGACCGGGTGTGGCACCAGGGCCTCTTAACAAAATTTCAAGCACTGGGAATTGCAGGCTCTACGCTATGTCTCCTCAGTGATTACCTTCATGGTAGATCTCTAAGTGTAGTTCTCAATGGAACGGAATCAGCAAGACATCCTAATGGGGCAAGTGTTCCACAAGGAAGCGTGCTGGGACCATTGTTATGGAATGTCTACTTCAACGACCTTCTTCATCTCATCCCAGAATCCCATGCATATGCAGACGACTGTACACTGACATTCACTTATCCAAGAGAAGAAATGCCAGCTGCTCTAAGCTACATCAATCACCAGCTAAGAGCTATATTAGCTTGGGGAAATAGATGGCAAGTAACATTTGCACCTGAGAAAACGCAAATGATGATGGTCTCTAGACGCCATGATGAGTATACTCCACTTTCTTGGTTTGCCTGCCCCCCATCTCATTTGCTACTGCTTGACAGAGTAGAGAACAGAGCAAGACGTCTCATCTCTCGCCTGGACCCATCCTGGATAGATCTGTCATTTCAGCAGAGCCTTCAACATAGGAGGGATATGGGTGGGCTTACTGTTATGTACAAGGCCAATATTGTCAAAATACCACACTTGGATCCACTTCGAGGACAGCGTGAAACAAGCTTTTATGCCACAAGACGGGCAGAAAGCAGCAACTTCACTCTGGCTGTACCCTTCTCCAGAGCATCACTCCATCTGAGATCATATATACCCAGGATGGCTCGAGTATGGAACACATTCGTACAGCATAATTATGTCAACATGATTAAGTCAGTTGATCAAATGAAAATGCTGGCCCACAGATGGCTCCAACTTCATCCTGTTCCCTACTTGTATGTCTCATAACAATAAAAATACTTTCAAAGGAGCTGATGTAGGTAACAGCTCTTAGCTTGCCAATAAAGTTAGGAATCCTTAACCTGTAAATAGCTTGTCAATAAAGCTAGGGATCCTTAACCTAACCTTGTCAAACCCTGTGTGAAAAAAAAAAAAAACGACTGTGTAGCGAACGTTTACTGGTGGGAACTTGACTTCACAAATGGCTACAGTTGAACTTAATGCGAAATTTGGTGAACTGATATATTGAGTTTAAAGCCTATCAACTACACGTGGGTAAATAATATTTTTATCCTTAAAATAACGATTCAAGTGAACCAAGAGACACAACTGTGGGTGCATATATATTGTACTTCAGTTTAACGCTTCTAAGACTTACTAATTTTTTTTAAGTAAATATGCCCACATTTTGGGAGAAACTAAATATAATTGGTTTAATCTTACAATGCATTAAGGAAATAAAATGAACCTATTAATAAGAAAAGATAACTATAACTTTTTACTACTTAAAGTTGAGAGAGCATAAATATTGATGTCATTGTTATTATTATATTATAAAACAAGCGCTAAACCCGCATGGGTTATACAGCAGTCCTGATGGGTCAAAACCTGTTTATTTACTTTAGCCATGATAACATGGTGTGGTGCAGCTTCCGGCAGGTCTCTTACTCACCTATGAAGCGCTGGTGTACATTGAAGCTTTTGTAGGCTTTCTGATGCTTTCCAGTGTAGCGAGAGAGCTTGTTCATCAAATGGCGATAAAAAATCACAAGTTTTTCTCAATACAAGTTCGTGCGAAGTGACGTCCAGCATGGCTGACAAATCAAGTGTAAATCAGCCGACTAAAGTCACTTGACTGCAGTCACGACACTGATGTGCTTCTCCATCTTATGAATTAGTTTCTGCTGTGGCACTACACTATATCAAAGGTTTCTCTGTATTCCAAGAAAAGCCAATCCACCCGTTCCTCCTTTTCTTGCTGTATCTCCAGTTGGCTTGTGAAGTAAGATTTTTCGGTCCTGAAAGGTGTTATACATCGCTTAAGAATCAGAATCAGACTATTTCCAGTGTTTCATTACTCGCTTATGTTCTCCAGTACAGTATATAGCTGTAGGCTCTACAGTTTCCAACTTCTTTCCCTCGTTAAGGATTAATACTACCTTCCCTGTTTTCTAGCTTTCTGCTACCTGCCTGTGCATTCCAGATAGAGTGTAGAGAGATACTGTGCATTCCAGCGGAATGCACAGTATCTCTCTACACCTCTCATTAGCACTGGTGATGTGTCAGCGTCAATATTTTTTTTTGTCTAGTTTGCTTAGTAACTTCACCTCTTCCCTTATTATTGGGATTTACTAGTGGTTCATAGAAGGCTTCTGTTTTCCTCTCAGAACCCATAATGACACATTGTTAGGTCACGTTGTCTGAGTTATCCAGATCGCTCAGTAGTTGTCTTCACTTCTTTCTAGTTGTGTGAATGGTGTCCATTACCAGTTGTTTTCAGTTTCTCAACAAAGAGAACTTAAATAATTCGTTCAGTTCTTGCAGACTGCATTGTTATTCCTCGTGAGCTTTCCTTTTTTCTTCAGTTTTATTACTTAATATTCTCTGAACTTGCTACAGTTTACGATTTGAATATGGCTGAAGCAGCTACATTATTATTATCATAGGGAGCGCTAAATCCGTAGGTAACAGTCAACCTTAGACTGTCGCTCGCCTTTTGTCCTCACTATTGCATATTAGTTTCTATCTTTCCTCCTCACTTTTTTCTGCTGTCCTTTAATTTCTGTACTTTTCCATACCTTTGTACTTAATGTTTTTGCCTCTCTGCATCTCTGGGTGAAACACGGACTCTTCTTGAACTTCTGTGGACTAATATCACTTGTTTTCAAGCATTCTCCAGCCAAGCACTCTATCTTAATTACTGACTTCTCATAAAATTTAGTTCTCATTTTATTGAAAATTAAGACTGCTCTCAGTATTGCATTTTCTTATCTTCTGAAATATGGTTTGTCCTCCACTTTTGATGTATTCTTCTCCAATTCCACGTCTACTAGGTACTCGAAACTCAAACCCGAGTGGTTGCAAGGTGGAAACTCAGCCCTGACTTGTTGGTTTGTCTCCACTTTCTCTTCTTTGCCTGACATGCTGTCACAAAGTTTTCCATTACTACCTTCATCCTCTCAGTTCACCACATGTCTGTGTAAACAAGTGATTTGCAGTTCTTGCAGACAAAGGTAGATTTTAACCATAAAGAAATTAAGGGTTAAATTTACCGTTATTAGAAGCATTGCTTTCGCATAGGGAGTCTTCTTGCCATTTTTACTATTTTAACCATTATTCTAGTTTTTATATGTACAGCGTAGCAATTGCTCTGTCTTTTTACTGTTGTCTTGGTCTCCAACTGTTTGATCATGGGTTATTGATCACTGCTATTACCATCATGGGTTCCACAGTTATAGTTAGGACTACTATGTAGCTATTTGACTCTTGCATGTCTATCCCTCTCCTCTAGATATCTGACTTTCATACTAACAATGTCACCCCTTCTGTTATTTCCATTTTCTTTCCTTAATATATAGTACCTTGCAGGGCATATTTCACCTTTCATCACCTCAGTTTTATCTCCTTCATTAAGTTCGCCACATAGGTACGATGCTTCATCTTTCTTGGTGTATAACACATTCATGAATTGGACATTTGTGCAGCTGGTTCAGAGAACCGACAGGTTTTCTGAACCAGTTATCTACGTATTGCAGTGAACTTATTGTTTGTGACTGTTTTGTGATGGCCTCTCTTCTTATTCTTTGAAACTAGGTTTTGGGAAAAGGGTGAAACTAGGATGGGTTAGATTATTTGGGCCACGAGTAATGAGAGGAGATTCTTTTATTAGATCTAATTTCTGTAGAGGGAGAGGGTACGTGTGACGTTTGCAGATGGGGAAAGTTGCTTATGTTTTAAAGTATTGTTCTCGCATGGGAGGGTCGAAATAGCAAGGTGGAAGCGAAGTAGCAGAGGACTGGACAAGGGCTGTTCTGGTAGTGGGAACTTCTGGGTTTACACTCCATGCAGGTAGCCTACTTCTCCTTCTCGAATTTGCTATCATTTTATTCTCTGCCACAAGTGAGGTTCCTTGACGATGGTGAGGGGCTCTTGATCTAAGGAACTGGATTTGTGCTCCGGTCCCTGAATTGAACCTGAGCACCTTCCATCCCCCCCCCCACATGCGCTGTAAAATCCTACGAGTTTAGCGCTCCCCATTATTATAAATCTGCCTCAAGTATTCCCTCTTCAGTTTAGTCTTGATTCATTTATACTCAGCCACCCCATGTTTCTGACACCACTATATCTTGTCACAAAGTACTTGAGATCCGAGGATCAGTTTGATCGGGTGTCATCTGTTTTATAAGGTCTTGCCGATCCTCTGAAAACTTACCACCTGCTGTAATTTCCTTTCTCTTTCTGTGCACTCATTAATCCCTTTGATACATTTTTCTTCTTCCTGTTATTTTTTCCTGTCTTGTTCTGACATCACCTTCATGAAGGCCGAAGATCAGGGATTTATTTCCCTCATTTTTCCTCCTGTTGTCTGTCCCTCCAGATTACCTTCTCCGTTGTCACTAGCCTCATTTATCTCCTTTTCATCCTTCAAGGGAGGTTCCTTGACGCTGGTGAGAAGCTCTTGATCTAGGGAACTGGATCTGTGCTCCAGTTCCCTGAATGAAACCTGAATACCTTCCATCCCCCACACAGGAGCTGTATAATCGTACAGGTTTAGTGCTTCCCCATTATAATAATAATAATAATAATAATAATAATAATAATAATAATAATAATAATAATAATAATAATAATAATATCTCCTCTTCTATTTTATCGTGTGTACTCGCCTAATTGTGGTTGCAGAGGGTTTACTCGCAGCTTCAGGCCCCGTCTCCTTGCTGGTCGCTACTAGGTTCACACCCTGCTCTAATAGCCTTGCCATACCCCTCGTTAAAGCTATGTATGGCTCCTGCCTCCACTGCATCGTTTAACAGTGTGTGTGTGTGTGTGTGTGTGTGTGTGTGTGTGTACTCACCTAGTTGTGGTTGCAGGGGTCGATTCAGAGCTCCTGGCCCCGCCTCTTCAACTAGCCGCTACCCGGTCAATCTTTCAACTCCGTGAGCTTTATCATACCTTTCCTTAAAGCTACATCACTGTGTGTGTGTGTGTGTGTGTGTGTGTGTGTGTGTGTGTGTGTGTGTTGTACTGCATCAACTGCGTGTGTGTACTCACCTAATTGTGGTTGCAGGGATTGATTCACAGCTCCTGCCTCCGCCTCTTCACTGATTGCTACTAGGTCACTCTCTCCCTGCTCCAAGAGCTTTATCAAACCTCGTCTTAAAACTATGTATGGTTCCTGCCTCCACTAAGTCACTTTCCAGACTAGTCCACTTCCTGACAACTCTATGACTGAAGAAATACTTCCTAACATCTCTGTGACTCATCTGAGACTTCAACTTTCAACTGTGACCCCTTGTTGCTGCGTTCCATCTCTAAAACATCCTGTCTCTGTCCACCTTGTCGATTCCTCTCAGTATTTTATTTGTCGTTATCATATCCACCCTATCTCTCCTGTCCTCAAGTGTCGTCAGGTCGATTTCCCATAACTTCTCGTAGGGCATGTCCCCTCAACTCCGGGGCTAGTCTTGTTGCAAACCTTTGCACTTTCTCTAATTTCCTTACGTGCTTGGCTAGGTGTGAGTTCCAGAGTGGTGCTGCATACTCCAATATAGGCCTAACGTACACGGTGTACAGGATCCCGAACGATTCCTTATTGAGATGTGGGAATGCTATTCTGAGGTTTGCTAGTCGCCTATATGCTGCAGCAGTTGTTTGGTTTATATGCGCCTCAGAAGATGTGCCCGGTGTTATATTCACCTCAAGATGCTTTTCCTTGAGTTAGGTTTGTCGTCTCTGGCCCCCTAGACTGTACTCCGTCTGCAGTCTTCTTTGCCCTTCCCAAATATTCATGACTTGGCAATTGGTGGGGTTGAACTCCAGGAACCAGTTTCTGGACCAGTTCTGCACCCTGTCCAGATCACTTTGTAGTTCTGCCTACTCGTCCGATTGAATTCTTCTCATCAACTTCACATCATCTGCAAAACAGGGACACTTCTGAGTCTACTCCTTCCGTCATGTCGTTCACATACACCAGAAACAGCACTGGTCCTAGGACTGACCCCTTTGGAACCCCGCTCATCACAGGCGCCCACTCTGACACCTTGTCACGTACCATAACTCGCTGTTGTCTTCCTGACAGTTATTCCCTGATCCATCGCAGTGCCTTCCCTGTTATCCCTGCCTGGTCCTTCAACTTTTGCTCTAATCTCTTGTATGGAATTGTCTCAAACGCCTTCTTACAGTCCAAGAAAACGGACTTGTCTTACTGCTGTCACCCTGTCATAAAGCTCCAGTAGGTTTGTGACACAGGATTTCCCGTCTCTGAAACCGTGCTGGTTGTCGTTGATAAGCTCATTCCTTTCTAGGTGCTCCACTACTCTTCTGATAATCTTCTCCGTGACTTCGCATACTATTCATGTCAGTGACATGGTCTGTAGTTTAATGCTTCGTGTCTGTCTCCTTTTTTAAAAATTGGGACTACATTTACTGTCTTCCATACCTCAGGTTGTTGCCCTGTTTCAATAAATATATTGAAGATTGTTGTTAGTGATTCACATAGCACCTTTGCTCTGTCTCTCAGGACCCATGGAGAGATGTTATCCGGCCCCATCGCCTTTGAGGTATCTGGCTCGCTTAGCCGTCTCTTCACTTCTTCCTCAGTTGTATGTATTGTGTCCAACATTTGATGGTGTATCCCGCCTCTCCATCTTTCTGGAGTCCCTTCTGTCTCCTCTGTGAACATTTCTTTGAATCTCATGTTGAGCTCCTCACATACTTCACGGTCGATTCTTGTGATTTTCCCTCCTTCCTTCCTCAACCCGATTACCTAGTCCTTGACTGTTGTTTTCCTCCTGATGTGGCTGTATAACAGCTTCAGGTCAGATTTGGCTTGCACTGTTATATCATTTTCATATTGTCGTTGGGCTTCCCTTCTTACCTGTGCATATTCATTTCTTGCTCTGCAACTGCTTTCCTTAGTCTTCTGGGTCCTTTGCCTTCTATACTTCTTCCATTCCCTAGCACACTTAGTTTTGGCCTCTCTTCACCATTGGGTGAACCAAGGGCTCGTCCTGGCTTTTTCGTTATTTCTGTTACCCTTCGGTACAAACTTCTTCTCAGCTTCCTTGCATATTGTTGTCACATATTCCCTCATCTCATTTACAGACTTCCCTGCCAGTTCTCTGTCCCACTGAACCTCGTGCAGGAAATTCTTCATGCCTGTGTAGTTCCCTCTCTTGTAGTTTGGCTTTATTTGTCCTGCCCTTCCTGCTTCCCTCACCACATGTAACTCTACTATGTATTCGAAGCTCAGAACCACATTGTCACTTGCCCGGAAGGGTCTTTCATATGTGATGTCCTCAATATCTGAACTACTCAAGGTGGATACTAGGTCCAGTCTTGCTGGTTCATCCTCTCCTCTCTCTGGTAGTCTCCCTTATGTGTTGGTACATGAGGTTTTCAAGTGCCACCGCCATCATCTTAGCTCTTCACGTTTCTGGGCCCCCATGTGGCTCCAGGTTCTACTAGTCAATTTTCTTGTGATTGAAGTCACCCACAATCAGCAGCTTTGCCCTGCTAGCATGAGCCCTTCTGGCTACTTCAGCCAGTATGTCAAGCATCACTCTGTTACTCTCATTACACTCTTGCCTTGGCCTCCTGCTGTTGTGTGGTGGGTTATATGTCAATGCAATTACCATCTTAGGACCTCCAGACTGTGTTCCTATTGTGTAGTCTCCTGCTTCTCGTCTGTCTCCTCTCTCCAGCTCATCAAAATCTCATTGGTTTTTGATGAGCATTACCACTCCTCCACCCCCTCTGTTCCCTCTATCTTTCATCAGGATCTTATATCCCATTGCAAAGATGGCTTCTATTATCATTCCTGTGAGTTTGGTTTCTGTGAGAGCTATGATGCCTGGTGATGCCTCTTTAATTCTTTCATGCCACTCTTCCCACTTATTTGTTATTCCATCAGTGTTAATGTACCTTACCTTCAGTTTCCTCTCCAACACTGTTCTGGGGGGTCTGTGGGGGTGGGGACCTTGGCTGAGTGCTGTGGGATTCTACAGTGGGGTGGAGTCTGTAGGTGTGGATTGTGGGATGTGCTGGGATAGCATGTTTGGCTTTGGGGTTCTGAGGGTGGTTCTGTGTGTGCTTCTGCTTGTTGCTCTGTGCTACTCTGGTTGTTCTCTGCTGACTCTGTCCTTGTCTCTTTTCCTAGCCCTTTCGTTTCTGTGTCCTCTCCCTCAGCTACTATCATTCTGTCATGGTCTAGGAACACCCTTTTGTATGTTGATGATTCCTTCAGCCGTGGTTTCTCTTGCAGGATCCTGTTCCGCATCATTACTGTCTTGAAAACCTGTTTGACTGGTCCAATTTCTCCCCTTCAAGCACCCCCTTATTCTCTGAAAATTTACTTTCTCAGTCATGTCGTCCTTGCCTACTTCTTTGATGTTTTCAATCTCCTGTTTTTCTTTCTGGAGTCTTTCATTGTGTGTCCTCCCTTCACTCTTCCGAAGCCCATGAATAAGCACTGACTTCTCCCTCTCCTCCTCCTGTTTGTATATGACCAGTGTCTCCCTTATTTTATCCTGTAACCATTGGTGGCATGATCATGCCTCTGCATGGGACTGTCATCTTCTCCCCCTCACTTACTGCTATTCCTGCTGTCAACAGCTCTTCCCCTTCATTCCTCGGCCCTGCTTGGTGGACTGATAGGACCTTAGCGTAAGTCTTGTCTCCTTCCTTTCCATTGGGCTCCTTGTTCAGTAGGGGTGTACCTGCTTCAGATGCCATGTCTCCTCTGGATAATAGCTCTGTAACTCACTTCAGCAAAACAGTAGGAGAGTCGGAGAGTGACACAGTAAGAGAGAGTGGGAGAGTTTGACAGTGAGAGTGGGAGACAGTGAGAGAGTGGGAGAGTGAGACAGTAAGATTGTGAGAGTGAGACTGTTCAAGAGAATGTGAGTGTGTGTGCAAGTGTATGTTTGTATGTGTGCGTGTACTCACCTATTTGTGGTTGCAGGGGTCGAGTCTTAGCTCCTGTGTACTCACCTATTTGTACTCACCTATTTGTGGTTGCAGGGGTCGAGTCCTAGCTCCTGGCCCCGCCTCTTCACCGGTTGCTACTAGACCCTCTCTCTCCCCGCTCCATGAGCTTTATCAAACCTCGTCTTAAAACTGTGTATGGTTCCTGCCTCCACTACGTCATTTTCTAGGCTATTCCACTGCCTTACAACTCTATGACTGAAGAAATACTTCCTACTATCTCTCTGACTCATTTGTGTCTTCAACTTCCAATTGTGGCCTCTTGTTTCTGTGTCCCCTCCCTGGAACATCCTGTCCTTGTCCACCTTGTCTATTCCACGCAGTATTTTATATGTCGTTATCATGTCTCCCCTGACCCTCCTGTCCTCCAGTGTCGTCAGGCCGATTTCCCTTAATCTTTCTTCATAGGACATTCCCCTTAGCTCTGGAACTAACCTTGTTGCAAACCTTTGTACTTTCTCTAGTTTCTTGACGTGCTTTATCAAGTGCGGGTTCCAAACAGGTGCTGCATACTCCAGTATGGGCCTGACATACACGGTGTACAGTGTCTTGAATGATTCCTTACTAAGGTGTCGGAATGCTGTTCTCAGGTTTGCCAGGCGCCCATATGCTGCAGCAGTTATCTGATTGATGTGTGCTTCCGGAGACATGCTCGGTGTTATACTCACCCCAAGATCTTTCTCCTTGAGTGAGGTTTGCAGTCTTTGGCCACCTAGCCTATACTCTGTCTGTGGTCTTCTGTGCCCTTCCCCTATCTTCATGACTTTGCATTTGGCAGGATTAAATTCGAGAAGCCATTTGCTGGACCAGGTGTCCAGTCTGTCCAGGTCTCTTTGAAGTCCTGCCTGGTCCTCATCAGATTTAATTCTCCTCATTAACTTCACATCATCTGCAAACAGGGACACTTCTGAGTCTAACCCTTCCGTCATGTCGTTGTGTGTGTGTGTGTGTGTGTGTGTGTGTGTGTGTGTGTGTGTGTGTGTGTGTGTGTGTGTGTGTGTGTGTGTGTGTGTGGGTGATTTGTGTATGTGAGAGTACGAGGGTGGTTCCTGTTTATTTAGGCCACTAACTGTTAGTAGGCTGTGTGCACGTGTGTGCGTACCTACCTGAGTGTGTAAGTCACTTCGCATGTACACACTTTGAGTGCGTTAAATTACAGTCATTTCTAGAAATCTCTTTGTCCTGCTCCTACCTTTATTTAACAGCTATGTTAGTGTCAGTTCTAGAAACCTCTTTGTCATGCTCCTACCCTTATCTAGCAGCTATATTTGTGTATGTTTGTTTACTGCAATTTTGTCTGACCTAAGCGCTTGCACACGCACTCACTACATGTGGTGACCCACACTGTTCTACTGAGCTTCTCATCCTTACTAAATGTTAAGTGCTCTATGTATGATATTCAGTTCTCCAGAGTAGGGTTTGTGACCCCAGCTACCAGTGATGAAGGAAAGATGATTTGTACATCACGTCTGGCAGAGGTGTTGTCTAGGATCTTGGCCTTGTGGCTGTATGATGATTCTCTTTTTGATGGCACTCCTGGCACACCCTGGTTCCCCTTCAGTTTCTTCTTCTCTTTAATTATTATTCTGTTCACATTAGCCGTGCTTCAAATACTGCTCTAGGTTTGCGCTATGGTGTTAGGTGACCAATTTAAACCCATATTGTCCACCTTTGTTTCAGAAAAAACACCAGAGTCCCGAGAATACTGGAAAGTTTAACTTTGATTTTTTTCTTTTCTTCCCCCTCATTTTATTATTGATTTATTTCTCACTGACTCATCTATCCTTATTCCACTCACTTTACGATTGTTTTATTATTCATTAACTCATCTATCCTTATCTCTTGTTTCACTGGCTTGGGTCACATTTATTCTGTTTGAATTTGCAGTTACTGGTTCGTGGCAACACCTATAACCTACACTAGGCCTCCAGCCTCTCTCTCCTGGTACTGAGTCCAAATTCAAATTGTTTTATATAAATTGTAGTCCTCAACTCCCTTTTCTGATTTAGGGCAGCTTGTAAATCACTACTCAGGTTCTTCGCTGACTCTGAAAGCTATCGTTATCCTTGTAATGACCTTGGTGGGCCAAAAACCACCCAAGATTCACGAGCACTGTATGATACTGTTACTCCCGCCGGTGTGTACTCACCTAGTTGTAGTTGCAGGGGTCTAGTCACAGCTCCTGGCCCTACGTGTGTGTGTGTGTGTGTGTGTACTCACCTATTTGTACTCACCTATTTGTGGTTGCAGGGGTCGAGTCATAGCTAAAGGCTCCGCCTCTTCGCTGATTGCTACTAGGTCCTCTCTCTCCCTGCCCCATGAGCTTTATCATACCTCGCCTTAAAACTATGTATAGGTCCCGCCTCCACTACGTCACTTTCTAGGCTATTCCACGGCCTGACTACTCTATGATTGAAGAAATACTTCCTAACATCCCTTTGATTCATCTGAGTCTTCAACTTCCAGTTGTGACCTCTTGTGTCTGTGTCCCATCTCTGGAACATCCCGTCTTTGTCCACCTTGTCTATTCCGCGCAGCATTTTATATGTCGTTATCATGTCTCCCCTGACCCTCCTGTCCTCCAGTGTCGTCAGGCCGATTTCCCTCAACCTTTCTTCGTAGGACAATCCCCGTAGCTCTGAGACTAGCCTTGTTGCAAACCTTTGCACTTTCTCTAATTTCTTGACGTGCTTGACTAGGTGTGGATTCCAAACTGGTGCTGCATACTCCAGTATGGGCCTGACGTAAATGGTATACAGAGTCTTGAACGAATCCTTACTGAGGTATCGGAACGCTATCCGTAGGTTTGCCAGGCGCCCGTATGCTGCAGCAGTTATCTGATTGATGTGCGCCTCAGGAGATATGCTCGGTGTTATACTCACCCCCAGATCTTTTTCCTTGAGTGAGGTTTGCAGTCTTTGGCCATCTAAACTATATTGTGTCTGCGGTCTTCTTTGCCCTTCCCCAATCTTCATGACTTTGTATTTGGCAATGTTAAACTCAAGGAGCTAGTTGCTGGACCAGGCTTGTAGCCTGTCCAGGTCTCTTTGTAGTCCTGCCTGATCCTCATCCGATTTGATTCTTCTCATTAACTTCACATCATCTGCAAACAAGGACACTTCTGAGTCTATCCCTTCCGTTATGTCGTTCACAAATACCAAGAACAGCACAGGTCCTAGGACTGACCCCTGTGGAACCCCGCTTGTCACAAGCGCCCACTCTGACACCTCGTCACGTACCATGACTCGTTGTTGCCTCCCTGTCAGGTATTCTCTGATCCATTGCAGTGCCTTTCCTGTTATGTGTGCCTGATCCTCTAGCTTTTGCAGTAACCTCTTGTGAGGAACTGTGTCGAAGGCCTTCTTGCAGTCCAAAAAAATGCAGTCGATCCGCCCCTCTCTCTCTCTTGTCTTACTTCTGTCACCTTGTCATAAAACTCTAGTAGGTTTGTGACACAGGATTTTCCTTCCCTGAAACCGTGCTGGTTGTCAATTATACACTTGTTTCTTTCCAGGTGCTCCACCACTCTCCTCCTGATGATCTTCTCCATGACCTTGCATACTATAAACGTTAGTGATACAGGTCTGTAGTTTAGTGCCTCATGTCTGTCTCCCTTTTTAAAAATTGGGACTACATTTGCCATCTTCCATGCCTCAGGGAGTTGCCCAGTTTCAAATGATGTGTTGAAGATCTTTGTTAATGGCACACACAATATCTCTGCTCCCTCTTTAAGGACCCACGGAGAGATGTTGTCTGGTCCCACCGCCTTTGAGGTGTCAAGTTCGCGTAGCAGCTTCTTCACTTCCTCCTTGGTTATATGTACCTCATCCAGCACTTGCTGGTGTACCCCCCTGTTCTGATTTCCTGGAGTCCTACTGGTTTCCACTGTAAATACTTCTTTAAATCTCGTGTTGAGCTCCTGACATACCTCTCGGTCGTTTCTTGTGAATTCCCCATCACCCTTCCTCAGTCTGATTACCTGGTCCTTGACTGTTGTTTTCCTCCTGATGTGGCTGTACAACAGCTTCGGGTCAGTCTTGACTTTCGATGCTATGTCATTTTCATATTGTCGCTGAGCCTCCCTTCTTATCTGTGCATATTCGTTTCTGGCTCTTCGGCTAATCTCTTTATTTTCCTGAGTTCTCTGTCTTCTGTACCTTTTCCATTCTCTAGTACACCTAGCTTTTGCCTCCCTACACCTTTGGATGAACCAAGGACTCGTTCTGTTCTTCCCATTATTTCTGTTTCCCTTGGGAACAAACCTCTCCTCTGCCTCCTTGCATTTTGTTGCGACATAGTCCATCATTTCTTGTACTGGTTTTCCTGTCAGTTCCCTCTCCCACTGAATGTTTTGAAGGAAGTTCCTCATGCCTGAGTAGTTCCCCCTTTTGTAGTTTGGTTTTTCCCACCCTATTCCTGCTACTCTCTCCACTTGGAGCTCAACTATGTAGTCGAAGCACAGAACCACATGATCACTAGCTCCAAGGGGCCTTTCATACAAGATATCCTCGATGTCCGAACTACTCAAGGAGAATACAAGGTCCAGTCTTGCTGGTTCATCTTCTCCTCTCTCTCTGGTAGTGTCTCTAACATGTTGATGCATAAGGTTTTCCAGTACCACATCCATCATCTTGGCTCTCCATGTTTCGGGACCCCCATGGGGCTCCAGGTTTTCCCAGTCAATCTCCTTGTGATTGAAATCACCCATAACTAGTAACTTTGCTCCCCCCATGTGTGCTCTCCTGGCCACCTAGGCTAGTGTGTCGACCATGGCTCTGTTGCTCTCATCGTATTCTTCTCTTGGTCTCCTGCAGTTCTGTGGTGGGTTGTACATTACTGCAATTATCACCTTATGTCCTTCAGACTGGATTGTTCCTACTAAGTAGTCCCTTTCACCTGTGCCATCCATTCTTTCCATTTTCTCAAAACCCCACTGGTTTTTAATGAGCAGTGCAACTCCTCCTCCCCCTCTCCTCCCTCTGTCTTTCCTGAGGATTTGACATCCAGGTGGAAAGATTGAATCTGTTATTATTCTGGTGAGTTTTGTTTCTGTGAGTGCTATTATGTCTGGGGATGTCTCCTTGATTCTTTCATGCCACTCCTCATACTTATTTGTTATTCCATCTGCATTTGTATACCACACCTTCAACTTCTTTTCTAAGACTGTGGTCTGGGAGATGTATTGGGGTTGGGGAAGTGGGAGACCTGATAAGGAACTATGGGTGGTTGCTGTGGGGGTGGAGTTTGTAATGTAGTGGGTGGGGGCATTGGATGTGGCATGGGTGTTTTGGTTTAGAGTGTTTGGCTGCACTGGGGTTGACCTGGTTGAGAGGCTTCTATAGGAAGCTGTGAGGAAGGCTGTATTTGATCTTCCTGTGTCTGGGATCTCCTGTCTGTCTTCTCCATCCCCTCTCTTTCCTCCTTTCGCCTTTGTACCATCTCTCTCTGTTTCTGCCTTTCTGCTTGTGTTCTGTCACAGTCGAGATACACCTTCCTGTATGCCAGCATGTCCCTTAATCGTGCTTTCTCCTGCAGGATCCTGTTCCGAGTCGATTCTGCCTTGAAGGTCACTTTCACTGGCCGGGTTCTTTTTTTTACAAACCCCCCTATTCTCCGAAAATTTTCCAGCTGGGTCATGTCGTCTTCTCCTATTGCTTTCATAATTCTTTCAATTGCTTTTTTTTCCCTTGTTTTCTTGCTTCATATGTTTCCCCTTCAACTTCCTGGAGCCCATACACAAAGACTGACCTCACCCTTTCATTCTCCCGCTGCATATCCCCGTGTATCCCCTCATTCAATTTGATTTCCTCCATTGCAGCTTTCCTTTCTTCAGTTTCACTAGCTAATGTACTTGGGCTCAGTGGCCTGTCATTTTCCCTTCTCGGCTTTCCCTGGGCTCTGCTGTGGTCTGTTAGGGCCTCCACATATAGCTTAGCTCTTTCATTTACTACAGTCTCCACTGATTGAGCTTCTACATGCAGTTTTGCTCCTTCTTTCCCTACAGTCCCCTTATTTGTGACTGAGGTAGCAGTCTCTGTTGTCAATCCTAAAATGTTCTTTAGTTCTTTAGGCTGTTTCGGATTTTTCAGTTCCTCTTCTAAACTCTGTATCCTGGCCTCTGCTGCTTTAACTTGCACCTCCCACTTCCTGCTTTCCATGTCTATCCTCTCTTCCATTCTCATGCTAAGTTCTTCTAGTTTCTTTTCCCATTCATGTTCAATTTTTGTGAGCTCTGCTGCCCAATCTTCCTTTGCAGTTTCCTCCTCCTGTCCCTTGGTTTTTCTTGTTGCTCTCTGGCAACCCATTTTTGTTTTATCCTGATTGCCTCAGAGTGGGAAACCTATGTAATTCTGTATGTTAGGTTAGTATTGTGTATGTCAGTGTGTGGGGGGGGAGGTAGAGGAGGAACTGTGGCTATGTGGGAGAGTAGTGGGGAGGGGGAGTGGGAAGGAGAGTGAAGCAAGTGGGTGAGTGGGAGAGGGAGAGGGGGAAGGAGGGAGAGGTGGGGAGGGGAAGGGTGAAAGAGGGAGGGGAGGGATCAGGTGAAGGAGTGAGATGTCGGTGGGGGAGGGGGGGAATGTATGTGTGAGTCTGGCAATGTGTGTGTGTGTGTGTGTGTGTGTGTGTGTGTGTGTGTGTGTGTGTGTGTGTGTGTGTGTGTGTGTGTGTGTGAGTGTGTGTGTTTGTGTGTGTACTCACCTAATTGTACTCACCTAATTGTGGTTGCAGGGGTCGAGACTCAGCTCCTGGCCCCGCCTCTTCACTGATCGCTACTGGATCCTCTCTCTCTCTGCTTCCTGAGCTTTGTCATACCTCTTCTTAAAACTATGTATGGTTCCTGCCTCCACTACTTCACTTGCTAGGCTATTCCACTTGCTGACAACTCTATGACTGAAGAAATACTTCCTAACGTCCCTGTGACTCGTCTGAGTCTTCAGCTTCCAGTTGTGACCCCTTGTCCCTGTGTCCCCTCTCTGGAACATCCTATCTCTGTCCACCTTGTCTATTCCCCGCAGTATCTTGCATGTCGTTATCATGTCTCCCCTGACCCTTCTGTCCTCCAGTGTCGTCAGTCCGATTTCCCTTAACCTTTCCTCGTACGTGTTGTGTATGTGTTGCGTGTGTTGCGTGTGTTGCGTGTGTGTGTGTGTGTGTGTGTTGTGTGTGTGTGTGTGTGTGTATGTGTGATGTGTGTGTGATGTGTGTGTGTGTGTGTGTGTGTGTGTGTGTGTGTGTGTGTGTGTGTGTGTGTGTGTGTTTGTGTGTGTGTGTGTGTGTGTGTGTGTGTGTGGGTGTGTGTTGGTGGGTGGGTGTGGGTGTGTGTGGGGTGTGTGTGGGGTGTGTGTGGGTGTGTGTGGGTGTGTGTGTGTGTGTCGTTGTGTGTGTGTGTGTGTGTGTGTATATGTGTGTGTGTGTGTATGTACTCACCTAGTTGTACTCACCTAGTTGAGGTTGCAGGGGTCGAGTCCAAGCTCCTGGCCCCGCCTCTTCACTAGTCGCTACTAGGTCACTCTCCCTGAACCATGAGCTTTATCGTACCTCTGCTTAAAGCTATGTATGGATCCTGACTCCACTACATCGCATCCCAAACTATTCCACTTCCTGACTACTCTGTGGCTGAAGAAATACTTCCTAACATCCCTTTGATTCATCTGTGTCTTCAACTTCCAACTGTGTCCCCTTGTTACTGTGTCCAGTCTCTGGAACATCCTGTCTTTGTCCACCTTGTCAATTCCTCTCAGTATTTTGTAAGTCGTTATCATGTCCCCCCTATCTCTCCTGTCCTCCAGTGTCGTCAGGTTGATTTCCCTTAACCTCTCCTCATAGGACATACCTCTTAGCTCTGGGACTAGTCTTGTTGCAAACCTTTGCACTTTCTCTAGTTTCTTTACATGCTTGGCTAGGTGTGGGTTCCAAACTGGTGCCGCATACTCCAATATGGGCCTAACGTACACGGTGTACAGGGTCCTGAACGATTCCTTATTAAGATGTCGGAATGCAGTTCTGAGGTTTGCTAGACGCCCATATGCTGCAGCAGTTATTTGGTTGATGTGCGCTTCAGATGTGCCTGGTGTTATACTCACCCCAAGATCTTTTTCCTTGAGTGAGGTTTGTAGTCTCTGACCCCCTAGACTGTACTCCGTCAGCGGTCTTCTTTGCCCTTCCCCAATCTTCATGACTTTGCACTTGGTGGGGTTGAACTCCAGTAGCCAATTGCTGGACCAGGTCTGCAGCCTATCCAGATCCCTTTGTAGTTCTGCCTGGTCTTCGATCGAATGAATTCTTCTCATCAACTTCACGTCATCTGCGAACAGGGACACTTCGGCATCTATTCAGTCCGTCATGTCGTTCACAAATGCCAGAAACAGCACTGGTCCTAGGACTGACCCCTGTGGGACCCCGCTGGTCACAGGTGCCCACTCTGACACCTCGCCACGTACCATGACTCGCTGCTGTCTTCCTGACAAGTATTCCCTGATCCATTGTAGTGCCTTCCCTGTTATCCCTGCTTTGTCCTCCAGTTTTTGCACTAATCTCTTGTGTGGAACTGTGTCAAACGCCTTCTTGCAGTCCAAGAAAATGCAATCCACCCACCTCTCTCTCTCTTGTCTTACTGCTGTCACCATGTCATAGAACTCCAGTAGGTTTGTGACACAAGATTTCCCGTCCCTGAAACCATGTTGGCTGCTGTTGAAGATATCATTCCTTTCTAGGTGTTCCACTACTATTCTCCTGATAATCTTCTCCATGACTTTGCATACTATACATGTTAGTGACACTGGTCTGTAGTTTAGTGCTTCATGTCTGTCTCCTTTTTTAAAGATTGGGACTACATTTGCTGTCTTCCATGCCTCAGGCAATCTCCCTGTTTTGATAGATGTATTGAATATTGTTGTTAGGGGTACACATAGCTCCTGTGCTCCCTCTCTCAGGACCCATGGAGAGATGTTATCCGGCCCCATTGCCTTTGAGGTATCTATCTCACTTAGAAGCCTCTTCACTTCTTCCTTGGTTGTGTGTACTGTGTCCAGCACTTGTTGGTGTACCCCAAATCTCTGTCTTTCTGGAACCCCTTCTGTCTCCTCTGTGAACACTTCTTTAAATCTCTTGTTGAGTTCCTCACATACTTCACGGTCATTTCTTGTTGTCTCTCCTCCTTCCTTCCTTAGCCTGATTACCTGGTCCTTGACTGTTGTTTTCCTCCTGATGTGGCTGTATAACAGTTTTGTCAGATTTGGCTTTCGCTGCTATGTCGTTTTCATATTGTCGTTGGGCCTCCTTTCTTATCTGTGCATATTCATTTCTGGCTCTACGACTGCTCTCCTTATTCTCCTGGTTCCTTTGCCTTCTATATTTCTTCCATTCCCTAGCACACTTGGTTTTTGCCTCCCTGCACCTTTGGGTGAACCATGGGCTCATCCTGGATTTTTCATTAGTCTTGTTACCCTTGGGTATAAACCTCTCCTCAGCCTCCTTGCACATTGCTGATACATATTCCATCATCTCATTAACTGGCTTCCCTGCTAGTTCTGTGTCCCACTGAACCCCTTTCAGGAAGTTCCTCATTCCCGTGCAGTCCCCTTTCTTGTAGTTTGGCTTCATTCGGCCTGGCCTTCCTGCTTCCCCCCTCCACTTGTAGCTCTACTGTGTATTCGAAGCTTAAAACCACACGATCGCTGGCCCCAAGGGGTCTTTCATATGTGATGTGCTCAATAACTGCACTACTCAAGGGGAATACTAAGTCCAGTCTTGCTGGTTCATCCTCTCTCTCTCTTGTAGTGCCCCTTACATGTTAGTACATGAAGTTTCCCAGTACCACCTCCATCATCTTAGCCCTCCATGTATCTTGGCCCCCATGTGGCTCCAAGTTCTCCCAGTCGATCTCCTTGTGGTTAAAGTCGCCCATGATCAGGAGCTTCGCCCTGCATGCATGAGCTCTTCTTGTCACTGCATCCAGTGTGTCAACCATCGCTCTATTGCTCTCGTAATACTCTTGCCTTGGCCTCCTGCTGTTCTGTGGTGGGTTATACATCACTGCTATTACCACCTTGGGACCTCCAGAGTGAAGCGTTCCCGCTATGTAATCACTTTCTTCTCCGTTGTCTCCTCTCTCCAGCTCATCAAAATTCCATTGGTTTTTGATCAACAGTGCCACTCCTCCCCCCCCTGTTACCTCTGTCTTTCCTCAGGATCTGGTATCCCGTTGGAAATATGGCATCTGTTATCATACCTGCTAGCTTGGTTTCTGTGAGAGCTGTGATGTCTGGTGATGCCTCTTTGACTCTTTCGTGCCACTCCTCCCACTTATTTGTTATTCCATCAGCGTTTGTGTACCATACCTTCAGTTTCCTTTTCAACACTGTGGTTCGGGGGGCCTGTGAGGGTGGGAGACCTGGCAGCATACTGTGGGATTCTATAGCTGGGTGTTGGGTGGAAGCTGTGGGTATGGATTATAGTGTGTGTAGGGATGGTGTGATAGGTTGTGGGGTTCTGAGGATAGTTGTGTGTGTGCTTGCCCATGCTGCTCTGTTTTGCTCTGACTGACCTCTGCTGGTTCCATCCTTGTCTCCTTTCCTAGCTTCTTTCGCTTTTTTGTTCTCTCCCTCAGCTGCTGTCATTCTGTTTGTGTTCTGTCTCTGTCTAGGAACACCCTCTTGTACTTTTTGGAGTATTTCAACCGTGGTTTCTCTTGGAGGATCCTGTTCTGCACTGTTTCTGTTCTGAGAATCAGCTTGATCGGTCGGTTTCTCCCCTTTAAGTACCCCCGAATTCTCTGAAGATTTACAATCTTGTCCATGTCTTCTTCACCTATTTCCGTGATGATTTTCTCAATCTCCTTTCTTTCTTCCTGCCGTCTTTCAATGTGTGTCCTTTCCTCTCTCTCCTGAAGCCCATGGATAAACACTGATTTTGCCCTTTCCTCCTCCCATTGCCTCTCTCTCTGTGACTCTGGATTGTGTCTGTATGTGGTCATTTTCTCCCTTGATTTTTCCAGTGGCTCTTGGTAGCATGGTTGTGCCTCTGCATTCGACCTATCACCCTCTCCATCTGCACCCAGCTGCTCTTCCCTTTCACTCCTTGGCCCTTCTTGGCAGGCTGTTGTGACCTTAGCATAATTCATATCTCCTTCCTTTCTGTTCGGCCTCTCAGCTTCATATGCTGTGTCTTCTCTGGTCACTGCCCCTGTAACTCGCTTCAGTCTGTTTAACTCAACTTCTAGGACCCTTATCCTGGCTACTGCAGTTTCGACTTGTGCCTCCCAATTCTTCGTCTTCTTCTCCAGCCTCTTTTCCAATTTCACAGAGAGCTCTTTCTCCATTTTTTCAGAAAGCTCTCCTAATTTTCTCTCCCACTCTTGTTCCATCCTTTTCCACTGCTCCTCCATCCACTCCTCCCTACCAGAACCATTCTCATCTGATCCCTGATTCCTGCGAGTCCCCACCATTTTTTTTGAGTGAGTGAGTGAGTGAGAGAGAGAGAGAGAGAGAGAGAGAGAGAGAGAGAGAGAGAGAGAGAGAGAGAGAGAGAGAGAGAGAGAGAGAGAAGAGAAGGGCAGAAGGAGAGACAGAGGGGGAGAGTGAGGAGGGAAAGGGGGAGAGAGAGAGTGAGAAAGAGGGGGAAAGAGAGAGAAGGGAAGGGTAGGAGAGGGGGGAGAGAAGGGAAAATGGGGAAGAAAGAGAGTGAGAGGGAGAGATAGATAGATAGACAGATAGATAGATAGATAGATAGAGAGAGAGAGAGAGAGAGAGAGAGAGAGAGAGAGAGAGAGAGAGAGAGAGAGAGAGAGAGAGAGAAGGGAAAGGTATATGGAGAGAGAGAGGGGGAGAGTGAGAAGGAGAAAGGTGGAAAGAGAGAGTGAGAGAGAGAGGGGGAGAAAGAGAGAGAGAAGGGAAAGGTAGAAGGAGAGAGGGGGAGAGTGATAAGGGAAAAGGGGGAAGAGAGAGAGCTAGAGGGAGAGATAGAGAGAGAGAGAGAGGAGAGAGGTATCATGTGGGAGTTCGACACGTGGATTAGGTAAGAAATACTCATGTAGGCTGTTATTACGTATAATTGCAGATATGTGGAGAGAGCCCTTGCCACCGTACCTATCTCCTTGCTCACACTCGTAACACTGACTGACCGGCCGCCGGCGTACCAGAGGGTCTTTTGAATAATGCCAGTTCAGCGCAATATGAATAGACAGTGACTCAGGCAGAGACGGTTGGTCGTTGAGTCAATGGTACACTGGTTACTGGTAACTGGTTACCACTACTGAGAGCTCGGCGACGCTAACGTATGTCGTCCCGACATACAACTACTACAAACTAGAGATGGCAGGTATACGGCTTGGGCTGATTCTATACAATGTCAAAGTACACAACAATTAAACATTATATATACATAAGTAGAACATTGGAATGAAAGCTTACGTAACTGAAACTGTAATGCAATACAAGGTATACTATAGTACAACTTAAAACTCAACAAATGAACAACGAACTCAACGTTGAGATTACAAGTGATAAAAAAAAAATTTTGATCGATCGATCTGTATTCGTGTGATCTACGGATTCTGAGGAAGGAATATATACAAAGAAAGAGTGTTTAACAGAAAGGCAGATTCGGTGCACGCAAATCTAGACTGTTAACTCTCAGAATGCGGAGAGAACATGAACACAAAAAAAAAAAATTCTTGAATACTGATAAGTTGATACTGTAATTATTCATCTATACAGGTTATTTACATTTAACCCCAACTCTGCTAGGGTGTGATTGACATATGCAGAATGGGTGTCATCTCTGGGAGGATCAAACTCTGTAGCATTGGCTAACTCATGCTGTATTTGAGGCAAATCTGAATTGGAAGTTACAAATGATACTTGAGGATTTCTCAATACCTGTCGTGTACGTAGGGAATAAAGACATTCAGGTTGATCGTCTGACTGAGTATCAGAGGAAGAGAGTACAGGATCAGGAGGATTGTCAGAGTCTGTCACATTAGTCTGGGTTGGAACATCATTATCATCACATACTAACTTCATATGATCTAAATGCGATTCTTTATACTGACCAGTACTAATCTCTCTAACCTTATACTTATTACCAGTGATATGTTCAACTACTCGATAAGGACCAACAAACTTTTGATCAAGCTTTGGCATTGCAGACGTTTTGTTAAAGTTAATCAGCATAACTCTCGAACCTACTTTGATTTTGGATGGCTTTGATCGAGTGTTTGCGACTCTTGTAAATTCTGCTGTTGATTTATGAAGTGTTTCACGGATTCTTCTAAAAACACTTTGAGCTAAGCTGGTACGAGTTGCTATGAAATCATCAGGGTTGTAATTTGGTTTCGGATTAGAATATAACAACTCATAAGGCAAACGTTTATCTACACCGTACAATGCATAATGTGGAGTGTCACCTATAGAAACATTGTAAGCAGAATTTATAGCACACTGCACATCAGGTATAACTTCATCCCAAGTTTCACTGTTGGGATTGATAGTGGCTCTCAAGACATCAAGTACTTTCTTATTGGTTCGTTCCGCTAACCCATTGCTGGCAGGATGATGAGGAACAATGGTGGATTTAGAGATCTTGTACAAGGTACACAAATTTTCAAGAATTTCATTACAGAATTCACCTCCATTATCTGTTACTAGGGACTTAGGGGTGGTATGCCTGCAGATAATGCGTTCTTTAAACGCTTTAGCTACTGTCTCGGCAGTCTTATCTGCAATAGGAACTAACTCACAATATCTGGTGAAATGGTCTACCATAACACACAGATGTTTGTTACCTTGGAGGGAACATTGGAAATTAGTTAACAAATCTAGCGCAACTCTTTCCCAAGGTTCGCTAGTAGTTGGATACACTTGGATTGGATTAGGACCATTAGCATTGCCTTTATGTTGCATGCAGACACTACATTTCTTAACATACTCAGAAATATCAGTTACCATTCGAGGCCAAAAGTATTTCAATCTGGCTTGTTTTACTGAACGATCCATACCAGGGTGTGCAACACCTGGTACATCGTGAACTAGCTGTAAGGCTACATTCACTAGTGACTGTGGAATTACTAACTGGTATACTCTTCTGCTAGGAGTACCCAACTCGGCTGTTCGATACAGTAATTCTTGGTTCATGACAAAGTCACTGATGGGTGCTGGTGGCTTCACATTCAGAATAAGATCTTCCTGGAGCAGGAATCGAATCACACCAGACCACATGGGATCTGTTCGTTGAGCATTCTTTACATCTTCAGCACTAAATGGAGGGTCTGCAGTTACTATACTAACATGTCGCGATAAGGCATCTGCGACTACATTTGACTTGCCAGGTAAATGCTCAAAGGTGGGATTGAACTCTTGGATAGTCAAGGTCCATCTAGCTAACCTTCCAGTAGGTTGTTTGTTCTGGAATAAGGGTATCAGTGGAGCATGATCTGTCAAGACATGAACAGAGTACTGATAAATAATGTCTCGGAAGTGCTTTAAAGACCATACTATTGCTAAAGCTTCTTGCTCAGTTACTGTATAATTACGTTCAGCCTTCGTAAGGACTCGGCTAGCAAATGCAACTGCGTTGTACTTGCCATCGGTCTTCTGAGCTAGTACGGCACCTATGCCAATTGAACTAGCATCAGTTGTCAGATAGAAGGGCTTAGAAAAATCTGGAAATTTCAAAATTGGAGCAGATGTTAGCTTTTCTTTTAGAGTTTGGAATGCTCTTTCTTGACGGAAGGTCCAAACAAAAGGAGCATCTTTCTTAAGCAACTCAGTTAGAGGAGCCGCTATGGAAGAAAAATTGGCAATGAAAGATCTATAAAAACCTGCTAAGCCCACAAAGGATCTTACAGCATCAGCAGTTTTGGGAGTTGGAAAATTTAGTACTGCAGTTACTTTACTTTGGTCAGTCGTAACCCCTCTAGGAGTGACTACGTGACCAAGAAACTTAATTTCTGATCTGAAAAATTGACATTTTGACAGTTTGATCTTTAAATTGGCTTCTTCAAGCTTACCAAGTACTACATCAAGTCTTTTCAAGTGTGTATCCACGTCTTTAGAGATGACGATTATGTCATCTAAGTACACCATAAGTGCATTACCTATGAGACCTCTAAAGATATTAGTCATGAGCCTTGAGAACGTGATAGGGGAAGATCGTAATCCAAATGCCATACGGAGGAAGTGATAATGACCTGTAGGAGTGGAGAATGCAGTTAGCTCTTGGCTGTCCTCGTGAAGAGGGACTTGCCAAAACCCTTGTAACAAATCTAGGGTTGAAAAGACTTTGTTATCTCCGATATTACGTAAAAGATCACCCAGTACAGGGAGTGGAAAGCGATCTGGAATGGTTTTCGCGTTTAACTTCCTAAAGTCAATCACTGGGCGCCAAGTACCATCCTTCTTAGGTACTAGTATCAAGGGTGCATTCCAAGGGGAATTGCTAGGTGCAATAACTCCATCATCAAGCATTTGATTGATCAATTCTTCTGCGACAGCAACTTGTGAATGAGGCATTCTGTACGCAGGTATGTAGATAGGTCTAGTACCAGGTTCAAGTGGAATACGATGGGACAATAAGTTCGTTATACCCATCTTCTCACCTGGTAAAGCAATGGCTTTACGACGTTTGTTCAACAGAGTCAACAAACGCTTGACTTCATCTGGGAAGTCAGTGGGAGCTAAGTCTTTCTCCTCTACTGGTGGAACAGATCGATCCAGTGAAGTGGATGAGGTCTCCCCGGCAGAAATAGCACCGACCCACTGGTCAGGTGACAACTCATCCTCTACCTGAACAGGGTAAGGATAGTGAACAAGGTCAACAAGATTGGTATTTGCTCTAAGTCGAACACTGTGACCAGAAGTGTTGGCCAGGTAGAAATGGATCTTACTATCTCGTACAACATGTAAGGATTGTTCAACAAATAGACCTTTTACTTTGCAGGAATCACTGTCAACTAGGACGTTATCACCATCTGGAACACAAGGAACAACTACAGACACTCTAGTGAGAGCACTAGCCGCAACAGAGACGTCTTTCTGCAGACGGCATGTGACATCAACAAGAGATGGCATTACTAGTTGCAAGTAATTGTTTTCCGACAAGGCGTCCCCTGTGGAGAAACTACTACTCGAACTAGCAGGCATTGCAGGGATAGGTTGTGCACTCAAGGCAATCTGAGCGTCCTCGGACACTTGAGGCATCGGACTATCCTGCAAATCTGAAGGTATAGGTGGAACACTGATGGGAGTGACAGAATTACCAGTGCCTGACCGCTTGGGTACGCTACTGGAGAATGCATTAGCTTGTAAGGACTTAATCCGTACATCATACTCTGCAGCAGTATAACAGATTTCTGATCCAAGTTGGTAACCCCAGAATGGAATGATCAAGTCGTCAATTTGTGCATGCCATCGATAAGGGTCGAGCACAATGCGTAAGTCTCGCATGGAAGCAAATCCCAGTAGAAGGTCACCAGGGAAAGTAATCTGGTCGACAACAAGGAAGGAAGCAGTGAAGTCTCTACCTTGGATAGAAAAGGTTAGGGAAGTCCGACCTCGGACACGCAGGTGAGAACCAGATACTCCACTAAGGGAGGACACAGGAGTCGGTTCTACGAGAAGGACATGTCGTAACTTCTTATCCTTAAACAAACTAGACCTAATAATATTGACTTGCGCACCAGAGTCCATGAACAAATGAACGGGCGCATTATAAACAGATGCTTGCACTATAGGGCCTATGGTTGCATTGGAAGTTATGTGCAAACAAAAAGGTGGATTGTCATCAGAAAAGACTTGTTCTACTCCATCCCCAAAATCATCTATGTCAGAGACATGTGAAGCAACATCATCAGCAGGGTTGTCATTCTCGAGACTGCTTAAGGCTTCAAAGGAATTGTGAACGGGGATGGTGTACTCATTATCACCTACTGTCACCATGGGACGGTTTGACTGGGGCGCTCGAATTCCCCCGAATTGGAAGAACGAGCCTGGTTCTGGTTAGTTTGAGAATTGAATGAATGAGCCTGGTTCTGGTTATTTTGAAAACCACGAGATCTGTTTCCTCTACGGGTTCTGCGGTTGGAACGACCACGGAAAGACCTAGAGTACTGAAGGTTATAGAGAGCATTACACTCAGATGTGTCATGTCCATGTATTCTATGATAAGTACAGTAGGGAAGATCTGAGTACTCATCATCAGTACGACGTCTCTTAGGGTAACTATCAGGACAATTAATTGCAATATGGCCACGGAAACCACAGTTGTAACAATTCCGCCGACTATGGTTACTGAATGTACTATGAATACTACGAGGTGTATAACGACTCTGTACACTGGTTCTTGGTGATCTCTGAGATGGTTGACGACCACGATTTGTCTCTGTGGCGCAAACAAGAGGTGGTGCAGACTGAGGCATATGTGTGACATTACTTTTAATACAAGGGAAAGTACCCTGGGGGCACAAGGAACGTACATGATTTAAGGCTGTAAGTGGTTCCATCGTTACAGTTGGAGGATGAGCCTCATAAGCACACACAGAAGCAGGCGGCATTAGTTCTTTAATTGCTCCAAAAGCTGCTATTTTAGCAAGTGATTCTGTAAATGGTTTAGCCTCTTCAGGGAGAAAAGATGATGATTGGACAGCATTGATAAATGATGATAAAAGTTTGTCTAATCTAACAGCAAATGCACTCAACGATTCATTACTCATGGGTGTAGCATTCACTAGTTCCCTAAGAACGACATATGGATCAGCTGTTTTTACTGGGACAAGGAAAGAACGAATCAGTTCCTCATATTGTGACCACTTAGTAAGATTCCTGAAGTCTCGCATATCAAGGAGATCAACAACGTGAACAGCAGCAGGAGATCGATAAAGAGCTTCTTTAGCAAGTCTGATAAGACTTTCCTCTGAAGGAGGACCTTCACCTAGAGCACTAGCACGAGAACGAATGGCTGCAAACCATGCTTCAAGACTATGTACATGGCCATTGAATAAAGGTAACGCATCAAGGGAATCACGAGTATAACTATAATATCCCAGTGTCTGGGTCGGTCTGTCAGTCGGTAAGGAACTGTGAGGACTGATGACAGGAGCAGCAATAGTAGCCTGAGAGGTCTGAGTGTCGACATTCACTAAAGTATCACTTGACGGTATGTGAGACATAATGGCAAAGTAACACGAGAGCAAATAAGGCAAAAATAATGAACAATAAAATGATATAAAATTCTAGAATTGAAATAAAAGATATACAACTAATTCTGCAGAAGTAAAAAAAAAAATAATGTCTAAGATACACTGCAAGAGGAAGGAAAACTCAATTTAAAGGACTATTGACCAAGAAAAAAAATTTACATTGAAATATACAAGTAAAAATATTACTGGAGACTGAATTAAATGCAAAATGAGCTGTCTTTACTCTTGCTAATAAAGAAATTAATTAATTAAATTTTTAAATCAATGTGAAAGTATAAAATAAAATTATTAAATTGTTAACTGGGAAATTTAAGTATTTTCTAAGAATGCATAGACAAAATTAAAATATAATTCATAAAAATATCAATAAAAGAAAATAATTCACTGCAGAACAAGTGTAACAAAATAAGATGTAGAAATAATCACTGCAGTAATAAAGTGTCACTGGGAAAACTCAGGTTAAATAATGAAATTAAAATATGAAGAAAAAAAACTGATTGAACACTTTAACTCTTAATTGTAAATTAGACAAAACAATTTACTCAAGCAGAGTAAAGAAAACACTTTACGTTAAAAGTAATTAAAATTTCATCAAGAGTGAATTTGTTCAAAGAAATATAGAAATATGAATAAAATAAAACAAAGGAACAAAACGGGTAGGTTAACACTTACAGTGGCGGGGCACACAACAGTATTAGTATATTCTTACAACAAATTCCTGCTGTGACTGATACAACAAAATCTTGCTGTGACTGATACGACAAAAATTTGCTGGCAAAAATAATGGTACACAGTCTGCGAAAAAAATTAGAGGAATGAGACACTGCTGGCATACGAAAAAAAAAAAAGACACACATAGAAATAAATGGATAATTTAGTATACTGGGGTGAATATCACTGCATGAAATACAATGACAATTACTGGAGAATACAATGCTGAAAGAATACAATAAAAAAAAATGAATCACTTCACACAGAGTGACTGACTGGTACACTACACAATAATACTTACTACAGACGAGTAGCATAAAGAAAAACACTGAATAAAAAAAAAATATAAGATGAGTGAAAACACTGAAAAATATTATAAAAATAATGAGGCAAAGAAAAACTGAAAACACAAGGTTTAGAGTACACAAGAAATTTACTATAAATGTCTCACACACGCAAATGTCTTTAAATGCAAGAAAAATGTCTCAAGAAAATTATCACTGAAGTCTGGAGTAGTAGACGGGATGACGAGTGATGAGGAGCAGGTTGTCCGGTGCGGGTGATGACGCCTCCTACACTCACACTGTTGTCGGAAGAAATGCGCGTTCTCGGGGAACTCTCATAATTGGGTTTTATCGTTGGCGCTCACCTACAATCTCTTGACCAATTATGTGAGCCAAAACAGTATTAGGACCCGGTACAAGGGTACAAACAACCATAGGTAGATGAGGTGGATGGCTGGTGGTGGTGGTGGTGGGGTGGTGTGAGTAGAGTGGTGGTGGTGGGGTGGTGTGAGTAGAGTGGTGGTGGTGGGGTGGTGTGAGTAGAGTGGTGGTGGTGGGTGTGACTCTCGCTGGCGCACTGCCGCGCACCCCCCCTACCCACGAAGGTGGCTTGATAACCCACTCTATGCCACAGGAATGGTGAAAACCACTCTTAGCATCCAACAGGGAGCACAAAGCGATATAGACAATACTTCAGAGGAACTTGGCTTACTTCTTACTGCGTGGCTTACTTCTCTCTCTCAGCTGGGTTAGAAGCTGGGTTGGCTGACTGGCTTACCCCACGAGAATGGCTGACTGGAAGACGTGTAACGATGCACAAAGCATGGAGGAGCAGTTGGATGACAGGAGACAGGCTGGATGATAGGCTGACTGGCGTTCACTTCCACAGTCTGGCTTACTGACTGGCTTAATTGCAAAATCCGGGTCAACCCCTCGGAGATTGAAGCAATTAGCACACGAACTAAGCCAGGAAGCTTGAAACGGCTGCAACAGGCTTGCAGGCTGAAGGTTGTGAGGGGAGTAGGACGGCTGGTGGCTGGAGGTGGTGCGTGAGGGTAGTTGGTGGGTGACAGTTCACCTTTGACCCTGCCGCTACTCATCTCCTTGCTCACACTCGTAACACTGACTGACCGGCCGCCGGCGTACCAGAGGGTCTTTTGAATAATGCCAGTTCAGCGCAATATGAATAGACAGTGACTCAGGCAGAGACGGTTGGTCGTTGAGTCAACGGTACACTGGTTACTGGTAACTGGTTACTACTACTGAGAGAGGGGAGGGAGAGAGGGGGAAAAGAGAGGGGGAGAGGGGGAGAGAAAGGGGGAGAGAGAGGGGGAGAGAGAGGGGGAGAGATGAGGGAGAAGTGGGAGAGAGGAGGAGATGGAAGTGAGAGAGAGGGGAGAGAGAAGAAAGGGGGAGAGAGAGGGGAGGAGGGGAGAGAGAGGGGAGAGAGATGGGAAAAGGGAGAGGGGAGGAGGGGAGAGAGAGGGGAGAGAGGTGGGAAAAGGGAGAGGGGAGAGATAATGAGAGGGGAGAAGTGTTGGAGGGGGAGAGATGTTACTGGGGGGAGGTGTTAGAGGGAAGAGATGTTAGAGGGGAGAGGTGGGAGAGGGGAGAGATGGGAGAGGGGAGAGAGAGAGATAGGTAGAGAGAGAGATAGGTAGAGAGAGATATATGTAGTGAGAAAGATAGGTAGAGAGAGATAGGTAGAGAGATAGGTAGAGAGATAGGTAGTGAGAGAGAGAGAGAGAGAGAGAGAGAGAGAGAGAGAGAGAGAGAGAGAGAGAGAGAGAGAGAGAGAGAGAGAGAGAGAGAGAGAGAGAGAGAGGGAGAGTTAGAGGGTCACTTCACAGGAAGGTGTGAATTCCTGTGTATGTGTGTATGTGTGCATGTGTACTACAGCTTTTACAAGTGCTTGTTCCTGTGTGTGTACTCACCTAGTTGTACTCACCTAGTTGAGGTTGCGGGGGTCGAGTCCGAGCTCCTGGCCCCGCCTCTTCACTGATCGCTACTAGGTCACTCTCCCCGAGCCGTGAGCTTTATCATACCTCTGCTTAAAGCTATGTATGGATCCTGCCTCCACTACATCGCTTCCCAAACTATTCCACTTACTGACTACTCTGTGGCTGAAGAAATACTTCCTAACATCCCTGTGATTCATCTGTGTCTTTAGCTTCCAACTGTGTCCCCTTGTTACTGTGTCCAATCTCTGGAACATCCTGTCTTTGTCCACCTTGTCAATTCCCCTCAGTATTTTGTATGTCGTTATCATGTCCCCCCTATCTCTCCTGTCCTCCAGTGTCGTCAGGTTGATTTCCCTTAACCTCTCCTCGTAGGACATACCTCTTAGCTCTGGGACTAGTCTTGTTGCAAACCTTTGCACTTTCTCTAGTTTCTTTACGTGCTTGGCTAGGTGTGGGTTCCAAACTGGTGCCGCATACTCCAATATGGGCCTAATGTATACGGTGTACAGGGTCCTGAACGATTCCTTATTAAGATGTCGGAATGCTGTTCTGAGGTTTGCTAGGCGCCCATATGCTGCAGCAGTTATTTGGTTGATGTGCGCTTCAGGAGATGTGCCTGGTGTTATACTCACCCCAAGATCTTTTTCCTTGAGTGAGGTTTGTAGTCTCTGACCCCCTAGACTGTACTCCGTCTGCGGCCTTCTTTGCCCTTCCCCAATCTTCATGACTTTGCACTTGGTGGGATTGAACTCCAGGAGCCAATTGCTGGACCAGGTCTGCAGCCTGTCCAGATCCCTTTGTAGTTCTGCCTGGTCTTCGATCGAGTGTATTCTTCTCATCAACTTCACGTCATCTGCAAACAGGGACACCTCAGAGTCTATTCCTTCCGTCATGTCGTTCACAAATACCAGGAACAGCACTGGTCCTAGGACTGACCCCTGCGGGACCCCGCTGGTCACAGGTGCCCACTCTGACACCTCGCCACGTACCATGACTCGCTGCTGTCTTCCTGACAAGTATTCCCTGATCCATTGTAGTGCCTTCCCTGTTATCCCTGCTTGGTCCTCCAGTTTTTGCACCAATCTCTTGTGTGGAACTGTGTCAAACGCCTTCTTGCAGTCCAAGAAAATGCAATCCACCCACCCCTCTCTCTCTTGTCTTACTGCTGTCACCATGTCATAGAACTCCAGTAGGTTTGTGACACAGGATTTCCCGTCCCTGAAACCATGCTGGCTGCTGTTGATGAGATCATTCCTTTCTAGGTGTTCCACCACTCTTCTCCTGATAATCTTCTCCATGATTTTGCATACTATACATGTCAGTGACACTGGTCTGTAGTTTAGTGCTTCATGTCTGTCTCCTTTTTTAAAGATTGGGACTACATTTGCTGTCTTCCATGCCTCAGGCAATCTCCCTGTTTCGATAGATGTATTGAATATTGTTGTTAGGGGTACACATAGCGCCTCTGCTCCCTCTCTCAATACCCATGGGGAGATGTTATCTGGCCCCATTGCCTTTGAGGTATCTAGCTCACTCAGAAGCCTCTTCACTTCTTCCTCGGTTGTGTGCACTGTGTCCAGCACTTGGTGGTGTGCCCCACCTCTCCGTCTTTCTGGAGTCCCTTCTGTCTCCTCTGTGAACACTTCTTTGAATCTCTTGTTGAGTTCTTCACATACTTCACGGTCATTTCCTGTTGTCTCTCCTCCTTCCTTCCTTAGCCTGATTACCTGGTCCTTGACTGTTGTTTTCCTCCTGATGTGGCTGTACAACAGTTTCGGGTCAGATTTGGCTTTCGCTGCTATGTCATTTTCATATTGTCTTTGGGCCTCCCTTCTTATCTGTGCATATTCGTTTCTGGCTCTACGACTGTTCTCCTTATTCTCCTGGGTCCTTTGCCTTCTATATTTCTTCCATTCCCTAGCACACTTGGTTTTTGCCTCCCTGCACCTTTGGGTAAACCATGGGCTCATCCTGGCTTTTTCATTACTCCTGTTACCCTTGGGTACAAACCTCTCCTCAGCCTCCTTGCATTTTGTTGCTACATATTCCATCATCTCATTAACTGGCTTCCCTGCCAGTTCTCTGTTCCACTTAACCCCGTTCAGGTAGTTCCTCATTCCTGTGTAGTCCCCTTTCTTGTAGTTTGGCTTCATTCGTCCTGGCCTTCCTGCTTCTCCCTCCACTTGTAGCTCTACTGTGTATTCGAAGCTTAAAACCACATGGTCACTGGCCCCAAGGGGTCTTTCATATGCGATGTCCTCGATATCTGCACTACTGAAGGTGAATACTAAGTCCAGCCTTGCTGGTTCATCCTCTCCTCTCTCTCTTGTAGTGTCCCTTACGTGTTGGTACATGAAGTTCTCCAGTACCACCTCCATCATCTTAGCCCTCCATGTATCTTGGCCCCCATGTGGGTCCAAGTTCTCCCAATCGATCTCCTTGTGGTTAAAGTCACCCATGATCAGGAGCTTTGCCCTGCATGCATGAGCTCTTCTGGCCACTCTAGCCAGTGTGTCAACCATCGCTCTATTGCTCTCGTCGTACTCTTGCCTTGGCCTCCTGCTGTTCTGTGGTGGGTTATACATCACTGCTATTACCACCTTGGGACCTCCAGAGTGAAGTGTTCCCACTATGTAATCACTTTCTTCTCCGCTATCTCCTCTCTCCAGCTCATCAAAATTCCAGCGATTTTTGATCAGCAACGCCACTCCTCCACCCCCCCTGTTCCCTCTGTCTTTCCTCAGGATTTGGTATCCCGTTGGAAAGATGGCATCTGTTATCATACCTGTAAGCTTGGTTTCTGTAAGAGCTATGATGTCCGGTGATGCTTCTTTGACCCTTTCGTGCCACTCCTCCCACTTATTTGTTATTCCATCAGCGTTTGTGTACCATACCTTCAGTTTCCTTTCCAACACTGTGGTTTGGGGGGCCTGTGGGGGTGGGAGACCTGGTGGCATACTGTGGGATTCTATAGCTCGATGTTGGGTGGAGGCTGTGGGTATGGATTGTAGTGTGTGTTGGGATGGTGTGATAGGTTGTATGGTTCTGAGAGTAGTTGTGTGTGTGCTTGCCCTTGCTGTTCTGTCCTGCTCTGACTGACCTCTGCTGATTCCCTCCTTGTCTCTTTTCCTAGCTCCTTTCGTTTTTTTGTCCTCTCCCTCAGCTGCTGTCGTTCTGATTTTGTTCTGTCTCTGTCTAGGAACACCCTCTTGTACTCTTCCGAGTATTTCAATCGTGGTTTCTCTTGGAGGATCCTGTTCCGCACTGTTTCCGTCCTGAGAATCAGCTTGATTGGTCGGTGTCTCCCCTTCGAGTACCCCCCTATTCTCTGAAAATTTACAATCTCATCCATCTCTTCACCTATTTCCGTGATGATTTTCTCAATCTCCTTTCCTTCTTCCTGCTTCCTTTCAGTGTGTGTCCTTTCCTCTCTCTCCTGAAGCCCATGGATAAACACTGATTTTGCCCTTTCTTCCTCCCATTGCCTCACCCTCTGTGACTCTGGATCCTGCCTGTATGTGGTCAGTTTCTCCCTTGATTTTTCCAGTGGCTCTTGATAGCCTTGTTGTGCCTCAGCATTCGACCTATCACCCTCTCCATCTGCAACCAGCTGATCTTCCCTTTCACTCCTTGGTCCTCCTTGGCAGATTGATGTGACCTTAGCATAATTCATAATTCCTTCCTTCCTGTTCAGCCTCGCAGCTTCATATGCTGTGTCTTCTCTGGTCACTGCCCCTGTAACTCGCTCCAGCCTATTTATCTCAACTTCTAGGACCCTTATCTTGGCTACTGCAGTTTCGACTTGTGCCTCCCAATTCTTTGTTTCCTGCTCCAACCTCCTTTCCAATTTCACAGAGAGCTCTTTCTCCATTTTTTCAGAAAGCTCTCCTAATTTTCTCTCCCACTCTTGTTCCATCCTTTTCCACTGCTCCTCCATCCACTCCTCCCTACCCGAACCATTCTCATCTGATCCTTGGTTCCTGCGAGTCCCCACCATTTTTTTTTTTTTTTTTTTTTTTTTTTTTTTTAAGTGTAGGAGAGGGGAGAGTTAGAAGGGAAAAAGGGGACGAGAGAGAGCGAGAGAGAGAGAGAGCAAGAGAGAGAGAGAGCAAGAGAGGGAGAGAGCAAGAGAGAGAGCAAGAGAGAGAGCAAGAGAGAGAGCAAGAGAGAGAGAGAGAGCAAGAGAGAGAGAGAGAGCAAGAGAGAGAGCAAGAGAGAGAGAGAGCAAGAGAGAGAGCAAGAGAGAGAGAGAGAGCAAGAGAGCAAGAGAGAGAGAGAGCAAGAGAGAGAGAGAGCAAGAGAGAGAGAGCGAGAGAGAGAGAGAGCGAGAGAGAGAGAGCAAGATAGAGAGAGAGCAAGAGAGAGAGAGAGCAAGAGAGAGAGAGAGCAAGAGAGAGCAAGAGAGAGAGAGAGCAGTGTGAGAGAGAGAGAGAGTGTGTGTGTGTGTGTGTGTGTGTGTGTGTGTGTGTGTGTGTGTGTGTGTGTGTGTGTGTATGTGTGTGTGTGTGTGTGTGTGTGTGTGTGTATGTGTGTGTGTGTGTGTGTGTGCCCCCACTTCTAAGTATTCATACTGCTAATAAATACCGGTAGTAATACCAGTAATTCTAAAGCTTACCAAGTACTTCTAACACTTATCGATTCTACTTATAAAATACAGAAAGTAGCTAGGTTGTAAAATTTAGCTTGTCTCAGCTTCTTAAGTGTCTGACGTTATCCCTCGCTACTGCTTTACTCCTTGCAGTCTTGTCTATGCTATTTCTACTCTAATTCTGGTAATAGCTTGCAGGAGTGAGTGACCAGTATTTAACCGTGATGCAAGACCAGGATTCAGAACCCCACAACATACAACCTCAATATGTGAGCAATACTTGCGCTGGCAGCGGTGCGATGACAAGTTGCCAGATGCTGATGACGTAGTCGTCGTACATAGGCCTTCTATCACTATTTTGAAAATCCTTTACCCATGATGTTTATAACCATATATGCTCATGCATCCCACGTTCCTCAAGTGATTTCACTTTTCACTTATGATAGAATACACTTCACATTCGGTGTTACACTTTATATGTATAATGACAAACAACTGTTGTGACGTCACTGCTTCAGCAGGCCTACTTCTGCCTTCCCTTTTTGCATATTTTATTTTTCCTTTCTCTTTTTGCTTATTAACTTTTTCACTCTCACTGTATGGTGCCTCACATTTCACTTGTTAACCAATCTCTCATAATTCTTGAACACCCGCTTCCACACTCACTTTGATCTTTGTATATTTGTATCTGTGTGGCAACAGTGCCTGCTAGCCCCTAACGGTTTGACACTTTGAAATATTAATGATTTCAGGCTTCCTTTCGACTTTTTTTTAACTACTAACTTTAGTTATCACTCGTAGGATTGTTCACTGACGTTGTCACTACCACTGATTACTGCTAGCAGTTACTGCACGCCTTAAAAACACTAAGGTTCTCGGAGCCTTGTGCACCCACGTCTGTGTGACTGTGTGTGTGTGCGTGTGTGTGTGTGTGTGTGTGCATGTGTGTGTGTGTGCGGGTGTGTGTGTGTGTGTGTGTGTGTGTGTGTGTGTGTGTGTGTAGGTGTTTAATTTTCATTATTATACTCATTAAAAGGACATGCAATTCAAATAGGAAAAAATTCAGGACACATTCAAATTACCATAGTTCGTAAAATGGCAATAGCATTGTGTGACGATGAAATATTCAGGCTTATACATAGAAAATATTTCAAAGGTCATTACAGCAGAATGAACACATGAATGCGATGCTGGTATAAAATGTTTCATTAGTGGAGATTACTGAATCAGTTATATGTTCAAAAAAATCCTGTCTCAACAAATTGGTTGTTGTACTTATTAAGTTGTATAGTGAAATGAATTAGTTTCCCAATTAAAAGGAATTAGGTGTCTTAAATTATTCTGTATTTTTTGCATTTTATTTTAATATTGATAAGTTTTATAGCTAATAACAACAACAACAATAATAATAATAATAATAATAATAATAATAATAATAATAATAATAATAATAATAATAATAATAATAATAATAATTAATTTTTTAATTGAGATGAATATTTAAATTCCATTGAATAAAAAGTATTATGCAATGTTTTAGAGAGCAATAATATACTTTATGTGACATACGTTCCCACACAAGATA
Organism: Cherax quadricarinatus; assembly: GCF_038502225.1. NCBI lineage: Eukaryota > Metazoa > Arthropoda > Malacostraca > Decapoda > Parastacidae > Cherax > Cherax quadricarinatus. The sequence goes on along the minus strand of NC_091292.1, from coordinate 31,072,054 downwards.
TATACACCACGAGGTTTATCTCTAAGTGTTTATATATACTTAGAGCACATTTTTATTACCCATTTCAGGGGTAACTGTATTCTTGACTGGTGGTACAGTCTTAGTGACCCTCATGTAGTCGATAGAATTTAAACCCCATTAATCAACCTGGGACACCCATCACTTCCAGACATTCCTGTCACCTGTGACAACCATCGCTAAAACACTTGTCATCCGTGTCACTCAACACTACACACACCTGTCATCCGTGATACCCATCACTAAAACACGTGTCACCCAACACTATACACACCCTTTCATTCGTGTCACACATCTGTTATCTGTGACACCCATCATTCTACATACACCTTTCACCTGTAACACCTATCACTGCACATACCTTTCACCCGTGACACCCATCACTTCACACACCTGTCACCCGTGACACACATTACACACACCTGTCATCCGTGTCACCCAACACTACACACACCTGTTAGTTGTGTCACTCAACACTACATACACTTGTCACCTGCGACACCCATCACTATACACACCTGTCATCTGTAACACCCATCACTATACACACCTATCATCTGTAACACCCATCACTATACACACCTGTCATCTATGACACCCATCACTATACACACCTGTCATCTGTAACACCCATCACTATACACACCTGTCATCTACGACACCCATCACTATACACACCTGTCATCTGTGACACCCATCACTATACACACCTGTCATCTGTGTCATCCAACACTATACACACCTCTTATCTGTGACACCGTTCACGTGAGATCCGTCGCTTCCCACACATGTCACTCGTGACACCCGTCTCTAAGCACATATGTCATCTATGATACCCTTCACAATAGACATTTATGACACCCATCTCTTTATACACTTGCCATCTGTAACATCCATCCCTTTCTACACCCGTAACACCCATCCCTCCACACACTTGTCATATGTGGCACCCATCGCCCCACACACCTGTCATCTGTGACATCCATTACCCCACTCACCTGTCATCTGTGACACCCATCACTCCTCACACCTGTCATCTTTGACGCCCATTATTAAACACACCTGTCACACGTGACATCCATCACTGAACACTCCTATCACCCGTGACACCCATTACTATTCACACCTGTCATATGTCTACCCTTCACTACAAACACCTATCACATGTGACATCCATCACTTCCCACACATGTCACCCGTGACATCCATCACTTCCCACACATGTCACCCGTGACACCCGTCTCTAAACACACATGTCATCTATGACACCCTTCACAACAGACATTCATGACAGGTTAGTACCGCACCACGGGAGGCAGTTCAGAAATTTAAAGAGCACTTTCACCGTGATGATCACTGAGAATTCTAGACAATAATAACTAACTACAACACACACACGGAAAACAAATGTAAAATTAACAAATGATAAAAATTATTAGCATGAAGGAAATACGCAACGCAAATCAAATTAAAATAACGAATAACTTTAATAAACTACAGTAAAGTGTCGGGCTCAAAAGTCTCCTAAAAGTTTCCCGAGATCACTACCAGCAACCTGGTAATTATTCACATCATGATGGAAGCAGAGAGGCCTAAGCCGTGGGCAACCGGATGAGATGTTTACCCCAGTCAGCTGCTCACCACACGCTACATATAGGGGACAGGTGGCTATGGGTGAAACGTATGTAACTGATCCTCAGTCGAAAGAAATTCGTCTCAAATGGACGATTCCCTTTGAAGGAGAAAGACCAAACATTCACGTTCTGCTGAACTCTGTACAACTTGCTTCTCTTCTGAAGAGCCCACCAGATTCACCACTTCTCTAAGTTGAATATTTATGTAACACATGGAGTCACTACAGCAGCCTTCACCACTACCTATTTATTTTCCACTCCAGTATGGTCTGCGCACTAACAGAACTCCACATCCCCATGCTATTCATGAACAGGCTGTAACCACTACTGGATCTTCTGAACCACTCGTTAAACCGAACTAGATTGGGTGAGGACAAGCTGAGCACATTTACAGTTTTGGTAGACAGTGAACCAAGACCCACCCAAGCAAGCTATCAGGACGTGATTAATGGTTTAAAAACCGACAATACTCAAATAACCCGCGCATAGAAGAGAGGAGCTTACGACGACGTTTGGGTCCGACTTGGACCATTTACAAAGCCTTTTTTGTTATTTAAAAATCGACAAGTTAGGATTGAAACACTTATGCAACAAATGGGAATCTTTTTTGAGGAAACGTTTCGCCATAATAAACGTTTCACCACTGTGTGGCTAAATGTTTCCTCAATAAAGATTCCCATACGTTGCATAAGTGTCTCAATCTTCAAGCTATCAGGACGATAGCAGCACGGTGCAAAAATACCTTTACTTAAAAGCAGGAGCACTCGATGAGTGTCCGAAGTCCCTCGACTTTTCAACAGCTTCCCTCCGTGCATAATGGGAATTACCAACAATAAAACATGCGATGCTCAAAATATTGCCTTGCGGGACACCCTTCTCCATGAAAACTCCCGCAGGTGCCAAGAACCAACTTTAAACCATCTGTTAGCAAAAACTGTTTGAGAAACAGGCAGAGATGCTTCCCCAGTCCTGGACTGTGGGACTCTGAAGGACATCGAACCTCGTTATTGTATCTCAGATTTTGTCCAAGTCTAAAAAGTCTCGGTACGAAGGCTTTAGTCGCAACCCTCCTAGATGTCACCAACCAGGACCACCGTCAACATCTATCACTAACCAACTACATCCATCACTAACCAACTACATCCATCACTCACCAACTACATCCATCACTCACCAACTACATCCATCACTCACCAACTACATCCATCACTAGCAACTACATCCATCACTCACCAACATCCATCACTAGCAACTACATCCATCACTCACCAACTACATCCATCACTCACCAACTACATCCATCACTAGCAACTACATCCATCACTCACCAACATCCATCACTAGCAACTACATCCATCACTCACCAACTACATCCATCACTCACCAACTACATCCATCACTAGCAACTACATCCATCACTCACCAACATCCATCACTAGCAACTACATCCATCACTCACCAACTACATCCATCACTCACCAACTACATCCATCACTAGCAACTACATCCATCACTCACCAACATCCATCACTAGCAACTACATCCATCACTCACCAACTACATCCATCACTCACCAACATCCATCACTAGCAACTACATCCATCACTCACCAACTACATCCATCACTCACCAACTACATCCATCACTAGCAACTACATCCATCACTCACCAACATCCATCACTAGCAACTACATCCATCACTCACCAACTACATCCATCACTCACCAACTACATCCATCACTAGCAACTACATCCATCACTCACCAACATCCATCACTAGCAACTACATCCATCACTCACCAACATCCATCACTAGCAACTACATCCATCACTCACCAACTACATCCATCACTCACCAACATCCATCACTAGCAACTACATCCATCACTCACCAACTACATCCATCACTCACCAACTACATCCATCACTAGCAACTACATCCATCACTCACCAACATCCATCACTAGCAACTACATCCATCACTCACCAACTACATCCATCACTCACCAACATCCATCACTAGCAACTACATCCATCACTCACCAACTACATCCATCACTCACCAACTACATCCATCACTAGCAACTACATCCATCACTCACCAACTACATCCATCACTAGCAACTACATCCATCACTCACCAACTACATCCATCACTCACCAACTACATCCATCACTAGCAACTACATCCATCACTCACCAACTACATCCATCACTCACCAACTACATCCATCACTCACCAACTACATCCATCACTAGCAACTACATCCATCACTCACCAACATCCATCACTAGCAACTACATCCATCACTCACCAACTACATCCATCACTCACCAACTACATCCATCACTCACCAACTACATCCATCACTCACCAACTACATCCATCACTAGCAACTACATCCATCACTCACCAACACTCATCACTTACCAGCAACATCTGTCACACTCCAGCAACAAAGCCCGTCACTCACAAACACCCATCACTTACAAACATCCGTCACTCACAAACATCCGTCACTCACAAACATCCGTCACTCACAAACATCCGTCACTCACAAACATCCGTCACTCACAAACACCCATCACTTGCCAGTAACACTCTTCGCTCACCAGCAACACTGATAAACACCTATCACTCATAAACACCCGTAACTCACTAACATCCGACACTCACCAATAATACCCGTAACTTCCCAACATCTGTCACTCACCAACAGCACCCGTCACTCACCAACTATATGCGTCATTAGCCAACACCCGTCATTCACCAACATCGATGACTCACCAATATCCGTCACTTACCAGCAACACCCGTCACTCACCAACATCCCCTCACTCTCCATAAACACCCGTCACTCGCCAACATGCGTCACGTGTCAACACCATTCAAAAGCAACACCAGTCACTCACTAACACCCGTCACTCACCAACAACACCCGTCACTCACCAACAACACCCGTCACTCGCCAGCATGTGTCACGTGTCAACGCCATTCAAAAGCAACACGTCACTCACAAGCAACACCAGTCACTCACCACCAACACCCGTCACTCACCACCAACACCCGTCACTCACCACCAACACCCGTCACTCACCACCAACACCCGTCACTCACCACCAACACCCGTCACTCACCACCAACACCCGTCACTCACCAACAACAACCGTCACTCACCACCAACACCCGTCACTCACCACCAACACCCGTCACTCACCAACACACGTCACTCACCACCAACACCCGTCACTCACCAACACCCGTCACTCACCACCAACACCCGTCACTCACAACCAACACCCGTCACTCACCAACAACCGTCATTTGCTACCAACAACCGTCATTCACCACCAACACCCGTCACTCACCACCAACATCCGTCACTCACAACCAACAACCGTCGCTCACCAACAACACCCGTCGCTCACCAACAACAACCGTCACTCACCACCAACACCCGTCACTCACCACCAACACCCGTCACTCACCAACACACGTCACTCACCACCAACACCCGTCACTCACCAACACCCGTCACTCACCACCAACACCCGTCACTCACAACCAACACCCGTCACTCACCAACAACCGTCATTTGCTACCAACAACCGTCATTCACCACCAACACCCGTCACTCACCACCAACATCCGTCACTCACAACCAACAACCGTCGCTCACCAACAACACCCGTCGCTCACCAACAACACCCGTCGCTCACCAACAACCGTCATTTGCTACCAACAACCGTCATTCACCACCAACACCCGTCACTCACCAACAACCGTCATTTGCTACCAACAACCGTCATTCACCACCAACACCCGTCACTCACCAACAACAACCGTCACTCACCACCAACACCCGTCACTCACAACTAACACACGTCACTCACCACCAACACCCGTCACTCACCAACAACTACCGTCACTCACCAACAACATTCGTCGATCACCAACAACAACCGTCATTCGCTAACAACAACCGTCACTCACCAACAACACCCGTCACTCACCACCAACACCCGTCACTCACCACCAACACCCGTCACTCACCACCAACACCCGTCACTCACCAACAACAACCGTCACTCACCACCAACACCCGTCACTCACCACCAACACCCGTCACTCACCAACACCCGTCACTCACCACCAACACCCGTCACTCACAACCAACACCCGTCACTCACCAACAACCGTCATTTGCTACCAACAACCGTCATTCACCACCAACACCCGTCACTCACCACCAACACCCGTCACTCACAACCAACAACCGTCGCTCACCAACAACACCCGTCGCTCACCAACAACAACCGTCACTCACCACCAACACCCGTCACTCACAACTAACACACGTCACTCACCACCAACACCCGTCACTCACCAACAACAACCGTCACTCACCAACAACATTCGTCGATCACCAACAACAACCGTCATTCGCTAACAACAACCGTCACTCACCAACAACACCCGTCGCTCACCAACAACAACCGTCATTCACCAGCAACAACCGTCACTCACCACCAAAACCCGTCACTCATCAACAACACCCGTCACTCACCAACAACACCCGTCACTTTCCAATAACACCCGTCACTCACAGACAACCGTCACTCATCAACAACACTTGTCACTCTCCAACAACACCCGTCACTCACCAACAACACCCGTCACTCACCAATAACACCCGTCACTCACCAATAACACCCGTCACTCACAGACAACCGTCACTCACCAACAACACCTGTCACTCACCAACAACACCTGTCACTCACCAACAACACCCGTCACTCACCAACAACACCAGTCACTCACCAATAACACCCGTCACTCACCAATAACACCCGTCACTCACAGACAACCGTCACTCACCAACAACACCCGTCACTCACCAATAACACCCGTCACTCACAGACAACCGTCACTCACCAATAACACCCGTCACTCACAGACAACCGTCACTCACCAACAACTGTCGTAAAAAATGTCGACACAGAGGTAGATCGACAGGCAATTTGCACAAATATTTAATAATACTTTACGACACGTTAACTATTTTTTGTGACTAAATGTTATTTGTCATCAGCGCTTCCAGTTAGGCACGAAATTAAGACTGGAACAATACATGCGATACCTTGCTGCTGACCAAGTTCGGACGATTTTAACCGCAATAGATTGATTTTTGATGACGCTGGCGGGATGTCGGGTGTACCAGAGGAATTTTGGTTACATTGGAGGGATTTTGATTAAACTGGAGGGATTTTGATTAAACTGGAGGGATTTTGATTAAACTGGAGGGATTTGGATTAAACTGGATGAATTTTGATTAAACTGGAGGGATTTTGATTAAACTGAAGGGATTTGGATTAAGCCGGATGAATTTTGATTAAACTGGAGGGATTTTGATTAAACTGGAGGGATTTAAATTAAACTAGAGGGATTTTTATTAAGCTGGAGGGATTTGGATTAAACTGGAGGGATTTGGATTACACTAGAGGGATTTTGATAAAGCTGGAGGAATTTTGATTAAACTTGAGGGATGTTGATGAGAGCGATTTTGACCACAGTTGGACGATTATAAGCACACGAGTTATTCTGACAACACTAGAATTATTTTGATAAAGCTTCAGTGAAATTGGCCAAACTCGTGATTTTAATCTCACGAATGACTTTGACTACACTCCTGAGTAGGGATTTTGAATACACTGATGATTTTCACATCATTACATATTTTTTTCTGAACCTCGCGATGTTTTGAAATTTAGTCCACTATTCTGAGCCCTCGCGGAAAGATGTTATATTTATTGGCACAGAAATAAGTTTCATTATTTTTTCTGTTTATTATCGTGTGATCATTTATTTTTCCGAGGCCCGATATACATCAGAACTTTAACTGTAGTTGTACTGAATGCAGTTAATTTACTTTAATATTAATGGACAAATTCTGTTTCAAATAGAAAAACTCATGTATCACTGTACGAAAACCGTTAAGACAAAAACTCCAGTGAAGGAATGAGCCAAAAGCAGTTGTAGCAGGAAGTAGAAGTAGTGGTAGGTCTGAAGTATTTTAGTAACATAAAATAAACGGTGAACTCCTATTAGAGCTAGCATGAAATACATAACTATTTTCATGGTGTTGCATGCAACACCTGGGGAATGAAAGGTAATCAGGTTTGATACATTTTGATAAATTCTCAACAATGACGTACCAAGCACGCATTTCGCCACAGTAAAATATGACACTGTGGATGCTGCACTTGTAAGCCCAACGTTATCTGGGTTTAATCCACGTTTTCGTATATTTCACCCGTGTGTTTTGTTTATCACGTTCGCCATCAGCCTCAAGAGGCTGCCTCAGAGGCCATACCTCCGTAATAAGATGAAAATTTAGGTAATAACAATTCACAAGTGGCATCAAGCGCATATCTCGCGCGGTCACAACGATAACAATACTGAGGTAATGTGGTTGTTTCTGGATTGGCCGATAGAGGCGCTGTCAGCAAGCCCAAATTACACTAATTCAGCGTTGAAAAGTCTTTATTTTAATATTTTCAGTTGTGGATTATAAGATTTGAGATTTGACTTCCTCCTAGTTAGCTAACTGCAGCTAAGTGACGAGGATGGCAGGTGTTAGTAGACTTTCCTATTTACCTCACCCAATATTGAATCCATCTAGTTTAAAGTGAATTTAGTTACAATCATTCATTACAGTTTTGTATAATTGTTTTATACAATATCTTTGAACAACAAATTTATATTATTTCCAGTAATTCACATAGTCGCTGGGGATATATAATGCTTTAAGCTACCTAAAGAAGCTTGAGTTTACACATTCGTAAACAAACACGTATTATATTAATGCATTCCTTTCCACAGATTAGTTTTTTATTGTTTTTAATAAAAAACTGAGGTTTTGTGTTGTTAATTTGTTCAAGTTATCGAGCTGTAATGTTCGAAACGTAGGGAGCACCTCACGAAACATCAAGCACCTCATCTCAGAACACATTAATAAATCATCGCAAGATTGGGACCCGTGCCAGGACTATGATCTTGGCGAACATTATACATACACAAATCATTCAGTACTGGCTTTAGCATATCCACGCCCTCTTATTCTGCAATCATGGACCAAGATCACCTAGCAGCCAATCACTCCCTGTTTCTTCAGGTTGCTTCATAATTCTGACCTCCACACTACAGAGATGTGACCTCACCATCACACTACAGAGACGTGACCTCACCATCACACTACAGAGACGTGACCTCACCATCACACTACAGAGACGTGACCTCACCATCACACTACAGAGACGTGACCTCACCATCACACTACAGAGACGTGACCTCACCATCACACTACAGAGACGTGACCTCACCATCACACTACAGAGACGTGACCTCACCATCACACTACAGAGACGTGACCTCACCATCACACTACAGAGACGTGACCTCACCATCACACTACAGAGACGTGACCTCACCAACACACTACAGAGACGTGACCTCACCATCACACTACAGAGACGTGACTTCACCATCACACTACAGAGACGTGACCTCACCATCTCTGAATCTCTCTATATTGTGAAAATGAGACTTCAGCTGAACAGCTTTTTTTCATATAGAGCTTCATCGAAACAAGTGGCCAGACACGGGTCTTGATCAGATAAAGACCCATCCCTGGCTCCCGATGGAATAATGATTTGTGTACTCCAGGGTGTCTGAGCCGTCCCTGGCGTGTATGCAATAATTTCACAAAAATCACTCTGAACCTAACGGAAAAAAATATATTTCATTGTGTTTCTTTATTATTAAATTACTGTTTACTTATCTAAAATATATTTAGTTGCATTAGGCTAAATTAAATTGCGCTTGTTATAATAAGGTTAGGTAAGTTTCCTAAGGTTATTTTGGTACAAGATTATTAATTTTTACACAAACACACACACACACACACACACACACACACACACACACATATATATATATATATATATATATATATATATATATATATATATATATATATATATATATATATATATATATATATATATATATATATACATACATATATATATATATATATATATATATATATATATATATATATATATATATATATATATATATATATATGTATATATATATATATATATATATATATATATATATATATATATATATATATATATATGTGTGTGTGTGTGTGTGTGTGTGTGTACTCACCTAATTGTACTCACCTAATTGTGGTTGCAGGGGTCGAGACTCAGCTCCTGGCCCCGCCTCTTCACTGATCGCTACTGGATCCTCTCTCTCTCTGCTTCCTGAGCTTTGTCATACCTCTTCTTAAAACTATGTATGGTTCCTGCCTCCACTACTTCACTTGCTAGGCTATTCCACTTGCTGACAACTCTATGACTGAAGAAATACTTCCTAACGTCCCTGTGACTCGTCTGAGTCTTCAGCTTCCAGTTGTGACCCCTTGTCCCTGTGTCCCCTCTCTGGAACATCCTATCTCTGTCCACCTTGTCTATTCCCCGCAGTATCTTGTATGTCGTTATCATGTCTCCCCTGACCCTTCTGTCCTCCAGTGTCGTCAGTCCGATTTCCCTTAACCTTTCCTCGTACGACATTCCCTTGAGCTCTGGGACTAGCCTTGTTGCAAACCTTTGTACTTTCTCTAACTTCTTGACGTGCTTGACCAGGTGTGGGTTCCAGACTGGTGCTGCATACTCCAGTATGGGCCTAACATACACAGTGTACAGTGTCTTGAACGATTCCTTATTGAGGTATCGGAACGCTATTCTCAGGTTTGCCAGGCGCCCGTATGCTGCAGCGGTTATTTGGTTGATGTGTGCCTCCGGTGATGTACTCGGTGTTATGGTCACCCCAAGGTCTTTCTCCCTGAGTGAGGTCTGTAGTCTTTGTCCACCTAGCCTATATTCTGTCTGCGGTCTTCTTTGCCCCTCCCCAATCTTCATGACTTTGCATTTGGCTGGATTGAATTCGAGGAGCCAGTTACTGGACCACATGTCCAGCCTCTCCAGGTCTCTTTGCAGTCCTGCCTCATCCTCGTCCGATTTAATTCTTCTCATCAACTTCACGTCATCTGCGAACAGGGACACTTCAGAGTCTATTCCTTCCATCATGTCGTTCACATATATCAAAAATAGCACTGGTCCTAGAACTGACCCCTGTGGGACCCCGCTCGTAACAGGCGCCCACTGTGATACCTCTTCACGTACCATGACTCGTTGCTGCCTCCCTGTCAGGTATTCCCTTATCCATTGCAGTGCCCTTCCTTTTATGTGTGCCTGATCCTCCAGCTTCTGCACTAATCTCTTGTGGGGAACTGTGTCAAAGGCCTTCCTGCAGTCTAGGAAAACGCAATCTACCCAACCCTCTCTCTCGTGTCTTACTTCTGTTACCTTGTCATAAAACTCCAGGAGGTTTGTGATACAAGATTTGCCTTCCATGAACCCATGCTGGTTTTCATTTATAATCTTGTTCCTTTCCAGGTGTTCGACCACTCTCCTCCTGATAATCTTCTCCATGACTTTGCACACAATACATGTCAGAGACACAGGTCTGTAGTTTAGTGCCTCGTTTCTGTTTCCTTTCTTAAATATGGGGACTACATTAGCTGTCTTCCATTTCTCAGGTAGTTGCCCAGTTTCAAGGGATGTGTTGAAGATTGTGGTTAGAGGCACACACAGCATCTCTGCTCCTTCTCTAAGGACCCATGGGGAGATGTTGTCCGGTCCCATCGCCTTTGAGGTGTCAAGGTCACTTAAGAGCTTCTTCACCTCCTCCTCAGTTGTTCGTATGTCATCCAACACTTGTTGGTATATTCCCTCTTGATGTTCCCTTCTGTGCTGTCTTCCCACAGCCCTTCCTGTCTCTACTGTAAAAACTTCCTTAAATCTCCTGTTCAGCTCCTCACATACCTCCTGATCATTTCTTGTGAGTTCTCCACCTTCTGTCCTTAATCTGATCACCTGGTCTTTGACTGTTGTCTTCCTCCTGATGTGGCTATACAACAGTTTCGGGTCAGTCTTGATTCTCGATGCTATGTCATTTTCATACTGTCGCTGGGCCTCCCTCCTTACCTGTGCGTACTCATTCCTGGCTCTGCGACTGATCTCCCTATTTTCGTGTGTTCTCTGCCTTCTGTACTTTTTCCATTCTCTATTGCACTTTGTTTTTGCCTCCTTACACCGTCGGGTAAACCAGGGGCTTGTTCTGGTCTTCCCGTTGTTACTGTTGCCCTTGGGAATGAACCTTTCCACTGCCTCCTTGCATTTTGTTGCTACATATTCCATCATTTCATTTACTGGCTTTCCTGCCAGTTCTCTGTCCCACTGGACCTCCCGCATGAAGTTCTTCAACCCTATGTAGTCCCCTCTTTTATAGTCAGGCTTTTCCCATTCTACTCCTGTTATTCTCTCCACTTGCAGCTCTACTATGTATGTGTGTGTGTGTGTGTGTGTGTGTGTGTGTATACTCACCTATTTGTGGTTGCAGGGGTCGAGTCTTAGCTCCTGGCCCCGCCTCTTCACCGGTTGCTACTGGGCCCTCTCTCTCCCCGCTCCATGAGCTTTATCAAACCTCGTCTTAAAACTGTGTATGGTTCCTGCCTCCACTACGTCATTTTCTAGGCTATTCCACTGCCTTACAACTCTATGACTGAAGAAATACTTCCTAATATCTCTCTGACTCATTTGTGTCTTCAACTTCCAATTGTGGCCTCTTGTTTCTGTGTCCCCTCCCTGGAACATCCTGTCTTTGTCCACCTTGTCTATTCCACGCAGTATTTTATATGTCGTTATCATGTCTCCCCTGACCCCCCTGTCCTCCAGTGTCGTCAGGCCGATTTCCCTTAATCTTTCTTCATAGGACATTCCCCTTAGCTCTGGAACTAACCTTGTCGCAAACCTTTGTACTTTCTCTAGTTTCTTGACGTGCTTTATCAAGTGCGGGTTCCAAACAGGTGCTGCATACTCCAGTATGGGCCTGACATACACGGTGTACAGTGTCTTGAACGATTCCTTACTAAGGTATCGGAATGCTGTTCTCAGGTTTGCCAGGCGCCCATATGCTGCAGCAGTTATCTGGTTGATGTGTGCTTCCGGAGACATGCTCGGTGTTATACTCACCCCAAGATCTTTCTCCTTGAGTGAGGTTTGCAGTCTTTGGCCACCTAGCCTATACTCGGTCTGTGGTCTTCTGTGCCCTTCCCCTATCTTCATGACTTTGCATTTGGCAGGATTAAATTCGAGAAGCCATTTGCTGGACCAGGTGTCCAGTCTGTCCAGGTCTCTTTGAAGTCCTGCCTGGTCCTCATCAGATTTAATTCTCCTCATTAACTTCACATCATCTGCAAGCAGGGACACTTCTGAGTCTAACCCTTCCATCATGTCGTTCACATATACCAAAAATAGCACTGGTCCTAGGACCGACCCCTGTGGGACCCCGCTCGTTACAGGTGCCCACTGTGATACATCATTACGTACCATGACTCGTTGTTGTCTCCCTGTCAGGTATTCTCTGATCCATTGCAGTGCCCTTCCTGTTATATGCGCCTGATGCTCTAGCTTCTGCACTAATCTCTTGTGAGGAACTGTGTCAAAGGCCTTCTTGCAGTCCAAGAAGATGCAATCAACCCACCCCTCTCTCTCGTGTCTTACTTCTGTTATTTTATCATAAAACTCCAGAAGGTTTGTGACACAGGATTTGCCTTCCATGAATCCGTGCTGGTTGGCATTTATACTCTTGTTCCGTTCCAGGTGCTCCACCACTCTTCTCCTGATAATCTTCTCCATAATTTTGCATACTATACACGTCAATGACACAGGTCTATAGTTTAGTGCCTCTTTTCTGTCTCCTTTTTTAAAAATGGGAACTACATTTGCCGTCTTCCATACCTCAGGTAGTTGCCCAGTTTCCAGGGACGTGTTGAAGATTGTGGTAAGTGGCACGCACAACATATCTGCTCCCTCTCTAAGGACCCACGGGGAGATGTTGTCCGGTCCCATTGCCTTTGAGGTATCGATGTCCCTTAGCAGTTTCTTCACCTCCTCCTCATCTGTATGTATGTCGTCCAACACTTGTTGGTGTGTGTGTGTGTGTGTGTGTGTGTGTGTGTGTGTGTGTGTGTGTGTGTGTGTGTGTGTGTGTGTGTGTGTGTGTGTGTGTGTGTGTGTGTGTGTGTGTAAAATACGAAAAACATATTCAAACACATTCTATACAAATACCTTTCTTCCGATCCACAACTTACATATATTACGCTGCCATAAATCTTCGACAACAAATGGCCTCGTTTGTATCCAGGAGTCTGTTGCTGTTTGACATTCTTGGTTCGCCTTGTTTTTCTTTGTAACTTACCAAAGTTGCTTTCAAATGTCCTAGAAGAATTATTGTTTTTTTTTAACAATTATGGGAAAGCCCCAAAGACGTAGGGGGTCAAGCAGCTCCTAAGAAAATAAGGTCTAATCTGCAGAAAAGAAGCGAATATCCAGTTCCTTCGACCAAGAGCCCCCAACAACACAATATGGTTACACAACGGAGATAAATGGTACAAAATACCGACACGATGGAAAAATAAACACAAATGCAATATAATACGAAAAGTATATATTCACCTGACCCTTCATGTCACTATGCTCCTTATATATATACTCTGCTCAGATAGATCTGTTTGACTTGATAAAGGCCACTTTTGTGGACGAAACGTAGTCAATAAAGGATCGTATTTTACTGCACTTGTGTTTATTTTTCCACACTTTGAAGCACTGTTGAGGCTATATTCTCCACTATAAGGCAATGGCAGTGTGAATGTAATTGTTGAAGAAAGTAAGTCTGGTTTCAGAGCCCGTATAATTGTCCCAGAGCCTGACTCCGTCAATGAACTTTTGATCATGAATTCCACCATTGTCCCTAAGGTCTTCAGGGAGAATCGCTGCTTCAAGTGCAATCTGTGATGCCTTGAGGACAACAGTACCTCCTAATCTGACTGGAAGTGTAACTTGGTCCCACTGCCCATTTTCTACGGTAAGGTCGAGTATTGTTGTAAATATATGTCTCGGGATACTGTTGTATTCATGCAGTATAGGGTTATCATATGAGGGGTGTACATCTTAGGAAATTTGTTAACCTGGGCAGTCTCAAGCACTTTGTGAAAATGTACAATGCATTGTGGGTGTCAAGACTGTTTACTGTTGTTCCATCCTCCTTAACTCGCCCAGTTTTTTTTTTCCAGAGGACTGAGGGATTCAAAGACTAACCCAAAAGGGTTCTTTCAGGTATACAGAAGTAAGATTAGGGACAAGACTGGCCCACTTAAGAATAACTCTGGTCAGATCACTGACAGTGATAGGGATATGTGTGAAATTCTCAATACCTACTTCCTCTCAGTTTTCACCCAGGAAAATACTAGCGATATTCCTGAAATAATAGATTATGTAGAACAGGACGATAATAAACTATGCACGATTGCGGTAACTAGTGACATGGTCCTCAGACAAATAGAGAAACTAAAACCTAACAAATCCCCAGACCCTGATGAACTGTTTGCAAGGGTGTTAGAAGAATGTAAAGAAGAACTTAGCATACCTTTTGCTAATCTTTTTGACATATCACTACAAACTGGCAAAGTGCCTGATAAGTGGAAAATGGCAAATGTAATACCTATTTACAAGGCAGGTGACAGGTCCTTGGCTTCGGACTATAGACCAATAAGCCTTACCTCCATAGTGGGAAAATTTATGGAATCAATAATTGCCGAAACAATTCGTAGGCATCTTGATAGGGACAGATTGATTAATGAATCTCAACACGGTTTTACAAAGGGGCGTTCCTGTCTTACGAATTTAATAACATTTTTCTCTAAGGTGTTTGAGGAGGTAGATCATGGTAATGAATATGATATTGTGTATATGGACTTCAGTAAGGCTTTCGATAGAGTTCCACATCAGAGGCTATTGAGGAAACTTAAGGCACACGGAATAGAAGGTGAAATTTTTTCCTGGGTAGAGGCAAGGCTGACAAATAGGTAGCAGAGAGTTTGCATAAATGGGGAGAAATCAGAATGGGGGCACGTCACAATCGGTGTTCCTCAGGGGTCAGTGCTGGGCCCGTTGTTGTTCACAATTTACATAAACGACATAGATGAGGGAATAAATAGCTACATAAGCAAATTTGCTGACTCGCAGGACTCGCAGCAATGGTTTCAAGTTGGAAAAATTCAGATTCAGGAAGGATATAGGAAAGTACTGGTTTGGTAATAGAGTTGTGGATGAGTGGAAAAACTCTCGAGTACAGTTATTGAGGCTAAAACGTTGTGTAGTTTTAAAAATAGGTTAGATAAATACATGAATGGGTGTGGGTGGGTGTGAGTTGGACCTGACTAGCTTGTGCTGCTGGGTCTGGTGCCGTACTCCTTCCTTGAGTGGAGGTGACCTGACTGGGTGGGTCATTAGGCTAATTCTGGGGAGGGGGACATGGACCTGCTCCGCATGGGTCAGTAGGCCTGTTGCAGTGTTCCTTCTTTCTTATGTTCTTATGTTCTTAAGCACGATACTGCTTGTGGAGTCAGTGACTGCGTCGACCGATATGATTTCACATTTGGATGGATTGAGGAAGAGTCCCATTTCCTGTCCCCGTGTTATCACCTTGGCAAGATTATCTAGAAAGGACTCCTTTGTATCCGCCAGTGTGCCGTCATCCAGGAACAATAAGTTTACCTTGCTGGTCAGCCTGACAGTGATTTCCCTAACCGATATACAGAAGAGAAATGGGGGCGAGAGGATCCCCTTGCTGGACACCTGATGTGATTTCATGCTCTCAAAATAGGAGCGTTGATTCCTTGTATATATCCAGCTAAAACAAAAAGAAAGAGACCAGGGGAATGTTCTTGTACAGCAGTTAATACCACCTCTCTTTTCAGGAGATAAAATGTATTCTTGAAATCTAATTCTAGCACTGCATTGTCCTGAGGCAGGTTGTTGATATACGCCCTTGTTGCATGAACTGCTGCTTCGCTGCATTGAGGGACCCCAAAGCCAAGCTGGCTTTTGTTGAAGCATCATGGCTGCCTCTGTGCGAATACTTCGGACAGCAGCTTTGGAAACGAGGCGGCGAAGAGTGTTGCCCACAGCAATTGGCCTTATTCCTCCATCCTTCTGTTTAAGGGCACAAAGTGATGCACCAAAAAAAGAAAGGTTAATTGCGTCAGGAATCAGACCAGGCAAGGATTTGTTAACGATCCTTGTGATCTCTGAAAGCTGTGTCTCTGCACTCTCCCCAAGAACTGGATTAATCATTTCTTTTAAATGCTGAGGTCTTATTTCAGTATAGCTCCCAGCACAATCAGACGAGAACGACATAATTGCTTTGTAAACATCTGAGTCTTGCACCAACAGTGGTTCTGCAGTGGGTTAAGGGGTGGTAGAACTTTTGGTGCCCCTGGTTTTCCTGGCAGGATGCTGTATTCTAAGTGTTTGAGCAGTGTCAGCATCCCAGGGAGCAACTGTAACTTCACTAGTGATTATTTTGATTGCCCCCACTGTATTGCCCTCTTCAATTTTCTTGCTCCCCTGGGCTCTGATTTTCTTCACTGTCAGTGGAACTATTAGCTAGTCTACCTTTTCCATTTTCATGTTGATGGGGAAGGCGATTGCAGTTGTCAGCTCTGGGAAAGTCTCTCAAAGATTTAATAACCGTCGAGGCTAGCGACTTGTCACCTCTTTCCGGTAATTTATGCCATGCCTTGATAGTGAAGGATTTAGGATAGTGGAACCATTGTTTACTCTTTTCAAGAGGTCTGTGAGTTTCCTAGCTGCCAGTGGACGATTTGCTTTGGGAATATGTGGGAAGGTCCTGGAAGTTATTGCTTTAATTGCCTCTAAGATATTATCTGATTATATGAGGCCTGTTGTAGCATGTTCAGGTGCTTGAAACAGCTGAAGGTCATCATTTTTCACAGGAAGACATCCTGAAACAGGGCAGCTGCTATGTTTGCGAAGGAAACCATTAATGTTGAGATACAAACCTGTAAACATGATCAAGACTTGCCTCTCCTAACAATACCAGCCGTACCATTTCCTTGGCTGCTAGCTTCCTCCTGATTAGCATCCATCCAGCTGGCTAGAGTGCAGGAGATGGGTGCGACAAGCTGGGTAGAACAAGGTTGTGGATGCAGCAAGGGTACATGGTGTGCGGAAGAGGTAGTATACTTCACTTGGGTGGCCTGGTGCTGCATGAGGGGCGGGAAGGGTAACCTGCGCTCAACAGTGAGGGTGGCAGCCTGGGGAATAATGTTAGAGAGTGGGGTGGGAGGAGGCGCGGGTCGTCACTGTACACTTTACGGATATTAATACACACCAGCTTACACAATTTATATTTTGTGATGAATGGTTTTGAAAACCGACAAGTTGAAGAATTGAGACACTTATGCAACACATGGGAATCTTTATTGAAGAAACGTTTCGCCACACAGTGGCTTCATCAGTCCAATACAAAGTAGAAATTGGTAAGGAGAGTAGAAGTTTTGAGGTAATCAGTCCCTCAACCTGGAATCGATGTGTTCAGTCCATCACTGTGTGGCGAAACGTTTCTTTAATAAAGATTCCCATGTGTTGCATAAGTGTCTCAATTCTTCAACAATTTATATTGTTTAAACTGTCTTACAATAAACACAACATTATTTGTTCCTTATGCACATCGTGAAAGATGTGTGTATGTGCACTAGTAAATCAGTGGTGCATGCACTATGCATTCTATTTAACACAGGATATGAAGTTCCTTCCTCTCTACCAAGACTCCGCGCCTCTCACACCTCTCCTCCGAACCTGCAAACTTGGCATCAGGGTACACAGTACTTTATCCACAAATGCAGGTTCGAATCCTGCTGTGGACTGAGAGATAAAGTTTGTAAATAATTCCGTCTGTTGGCGAATTGTTAAGCATTTCAAAATCTCTTTCATAGTTCACTGCATGCGGCAGGATTTCATGAAATAACTTTGTACAAGCCTGGTGCTCCTAGGTATAGGGGAATAACCGTCTAGCTTCGGCTAGGCTTCCATACTTATCTGGCGTCTGGCGTTGTGGATAAAGTACTGCGTACTCTGATGCCGAGTTCGCAGGTTCAGATCCTGCTGTGGACTGAGAGATAATGTATATATATATATATATATATATATATATATATATATATATATATATATATATATATATATATATATATATATATATATACATATATATATATATATATATATATATATATATATATATATATATATATATATATATATATATATATATAATGTGTAAATATATATATATATATATAATGTGTATATATATATAATGTGTATATATATATATATATGTATATATATATATGTATATATATATATATATATATATATGTATATATATATATGTATATATATATATGTATATATATATATGTATATATATATATATATATATATATATATATATATATATATATATATATATATATATATGTGTGTGTGTGTGTACGTGGGAAACGCATTTTCAGTATGAAAATTAGGACCAGGACTGGCAAACACCGTCATTGTGTGCATCAAATTTCTTTATTAACGTTTCGGATGCATCATCATCCATCATCAGAATATAAAATATATGACAATAAAAGTAATTCACTATTTATAGAGCATTTAAAATTCTAATTAAAATTTAAATCTAAAGTAATGTAAAAATTAATAATAAGAGAAGTATTTTCACATAGCTTATATTTGATATTTGATGTTAACACGTTGAAAATGAGACTACTCAACACTAATAATTTAGAAGTCTAATTAAATCTTTTTATGGATAAAATAAATAGAATAACGTTGAAAAAATTCCTTAAAATATAAACTAATTAATATTATTATATTATTATTTAATGAGTATATTAATATTACTATAGGTAAAAAACTGTTTTAACTGATATGCACAATAGTTTTTAGCTATAGTAATATTAATAAACTCTTATGTGTATAATATTTAGAGAACTGGGCTATGGTTCAGTCTGCGGAAACACAGTCTTGACTGTATCTAGTGTATCATATTCCTTGGTGGCTGCACCAGTGGTTGTCTGTGCTGCCTTCCTCGGCGCTCTAACTCTGTTCCAGTTACAACCCATCTCTATCGAGAGAGAGAGAGAGAGAGAGAGAGAGAGAGAGAGAGAGAGAGAGAGAGAGAGAGAGAGAGAGAGAGAGAGAGAGAGAGAGAGAGAGAGAGAGAGAGAGAGAGAATTTAAACACTAAACAAGCTCAGCAGGTACTTCATGTTAAGAAACTTGGCTCTTCTGTATTTTTCCCAGAGCGGAGAGGTGTCGCTGGGGATAAACGAACATTTTACCCATGGAGAGAAAATAATCCCAAAGGGAATAATAATTTCCCGAGGGACAACGATTCCAACAGGTGAAAGCCAATAATTCCCCAGGTGGGTAATAAGTTTTCACAACTGCTTAAAAATAATCTTTAATTAAAGCCATTAAGCTACATTCCGACGAATTAACCAATATTTTACCGGTTAAATTAGAGCGGCTGTTGCAGCGCCTTGTTCGCCTCGTACACTACCCTGTATTGTTACGTATACTGCTCTGTATTGTTATGTATTCTGCTCTATATTGTTAAGTATACTCCTCTATATTATGTATTTTCTGTATTGTTATGTATTCTGCTCTATATTGGTAAGTATACTCCTCTATATTATGTATTTTGTTCTGTATTGTTATGTATTCTGCTCTATATTGTTATTTATGTATATTGTTGTTATGTATTCTACTCTATATTGTTAAGTATACTCCTCTATATAATGTATTTTGTTCTGTACTGTTACGTATTCTGCTTTATATTGTTATTTATGAATTCTTCCGCCATAATGTTACGTATACTTCTCTCTATTGCTATGTATTCTGCTCTGTATCGTTAGGCAGTACAATCTAAAGTTGTATAACCAACTTCTAAATCTTTCTCTTCCATTCTCTCTTCTTTCTCCTCTTCCCTCTTTCTCCCCCTTTCCTTTCCACATGTTTCCACCTTCTTGTTCTCTCTCCCCTTCCCCTCTCTTTCCCTAGCCTCTGTCCCTTTTCTCCCTATACAAAAAGTAGAACGAATGTTCGCCAGGTGAGGTAGGAGTTACTCTGGTGCTGCAGTCAAAGGCATTAACTGGATATTTTTTTGTAGCCTAGACTTCGAGTTTACTGTGGGTCTCCGTACCTTTCCTGCAGATGATGGTAGCTCCTAGTTTATTGTGGGTGCCTGTATCTTTCCCGCGGATGATGGTAGCTGCTAGTTTATTGTGGAAGCTAGTATCTTTCCCGAAGATGATAGCTGCTAGTTTATTGTCGGTGGGTGTTTTATCATAAGGGTGGGTGTTTTATTATAAGGATGGATGGGTGTTTTATTATGAGAGTGGGTGGGTGTTTTATTTTAAGGGTGGGTGGGTGTTTTATTATCAGGATGGCTGGGTATTGTATTATAAGGATGGTCGGATGTTTTAGTATAAGTGTGTGGGTGTTTTATTTTAAGGCTGGGTGGGTGTTATATTAAAAGGGTGGGTGGTGCTTTATTATAGGGATGGTTGGGTGTTTTATTTTGAAAGTGTGTGGGTGTTTTATTATAAGGGTGGGTTGATGTTTTACTACAAGAGTGGGTGGGTGTTTTGTTACAAGGGTGAGTGGGTGTTTTATTACAAGGGTGAGTGGGTGTTTTATAATAAGGGAGGGTAGGTATTTTATTATAAGTGTGGGTGGTTGTATTATTATAAGGGAGGGTGGGAGTTTTATGATAAGGTCGGGTGGGTGTTATGCTATAAGGGTGGGTAGGTGTTTTGTTTTAAGGGTGGGTGGGTGTATTATTGTAAGAGTAGGTGGGTGCTTTATTATAAGGGTCGGTGGGTGTTTTATTATAAGAAAAAAAGGTGTTTTATTATAAGAAAGGGTGGTGTTTTATTATAAGGGTGGGTGGGTGTTTTATTATGAGTGTGGGTATGTGTTTTATTATAAGGGTAGGTGGGTGCTTTATTGTGAGAGTGGGTGGGCGTTTTATTATAACGGTTAATTGGTGTTTTATTATGAGAGTGGGTGGGTGTTTTATTATAAGGGTGGGTGGGTGTTTTATTGTAAGAGTGGGTGGGTGTTTTATTACAAGGATAGGTGCGTGTTTTATTATAAGCGCGAATGAGTGTTTTATTATAAGAGTGAGTGGGTGTTATATCATAAGGGTGGGTGGGTGAGTGTTTTATTGTAAGAGTGGGCGGGTGTTTTATTATAAGTGCGAGCAGGTGTTTTATTATGAGAGTGGGTGGGTGGTTTATTATAAGTGTGGGTGGGAGTTTTATTATAAGGGTGGGTGGGTGCTTTATTATGAGATTTGGTGGGTGTTTTATTATGAGAGTGGGTGGGTGTTTTATTATGAGAGTGGGAGGGTGTTTTATTATAAGGATGGGTGAGTATTTTATTATAAGGGTGGGTGCGTGTTTTATTATAAGGGTGGTGGGTGTTTTATTATAAGGGTGGGTGGTGTTTTATTATAAGGTGGGTGGTGTTTTATTATAAGGGTGGGTGGGTGTTTTATTATAAGGAGGGTAGGTGTTTTATTATAAGAGTGAGTGGGTGTTTTATTATTAGGGTGGGAGGGTGTTTTATTATAAGGGTGGATGGGTGTTTTATTATAAGGTGGGTGGGTGTTTTATTATGAGAAGTGGGTGGGTGTTTTATTATGAGGATGTATGGTGTTTTATTATAAGGGTGGGTGGGTGTTTTATTATAAGGATTGGTGGGTGTTTTATTATAAGGGTGGGTGGGTGTTTTATTGTAAGGATGGGTGGGTGTTTTATTATAAGGGTGGGTGGGTGTTTTATTATAAGGGTCTGTGGGTGTTTCACTATAAGGGTGGGTGGGTGTTTTATTATAAGAGTGGGTGGGTGTTTTATTATAAGGATGGGTGGGTGTTTTATTATAAGGGTGGGTGGGTGTTTTATTTTAAGGGTGGGTGCGTGTTTTATTATAAAGGTGGGTTGATGTTTTATTGTGAGGAAGTCGGTGTTTTAATATGGGTGGGTGTTTTATTATAAATGGATGGATGTTTTATTATAAGGGTGGATTGGTGTTTTATTATAAGGGTGGAGTGGGTGTTTTATTATAAGGGTGGGTGTTTTATTATGAAGGATGTATGTGTGTTTTATTATAAGGGTGGGTGGGTGTTTTATTATGAGGATGGGTGGGTGTTTTATTATAAGGATGTGTGGGTGTTTTATTGTAAGGGTAGGTGGGTGTTTTATTATAAGGGTGGGTAGTGTTTTATTAAAAGGGTGGGTGGGTGTTTTATTATAAGTGGGTAAGTGTGTGTTTTAGTTATAAGGGTGGGTGGGTGTTTTATTATAAGGGTGAGTGGGCGTTTTATTATGAGGATGGGGGGTGTTTTATTATAAGGTGAGTTGGTGTTTTATTATTAGGGTGGGTGGATGTTTTATTATTAAGGGTGTGGGTGTTTTATTATAAGTGTCAGTGGGTGTTTTATTATAAGGGTGGGTGGGTGTTTTATTATGAAGGGTGGGTGGGTGTTTTATTATGAAGTGGGTGGGTGTTTTATTAAAAGAGTGGTTGGGTGTTTTATATAAGGACGGGAGGGGGTGTTTTATTATAAGAGTGGGTGGGTGTTTTATTTTAAGGGTGGGTGAGTGTTTTATTATAAGGTGGGTTGGTGTTTTATTATGAGAGTGGGTGGATGTTTTATTATAATGGTGAGTGGGTGTTTTATTATAAGGGTGAGCGGGTGTTTTATTGTAAGGATGGGTGGGTGTTTTATTATAAGGGTGGGTGGGTGTTTTATTTTAAGGGTGGGTGGGTGTTTTATTATAAAGGTGGGTTGATGTTTTATTGTGAGGATAGGTCGGTGTTTTAATATAAGGGTGAGTTGGTGTTCTATTATTAGGGTGGATGGATGTTTTATTATCAAGGTGATTGGTGTTTTATTATAAGGGTGGGTGAGTGGGTGTTTTATTATGAGAACGGGTAGGTGTTTTATTATGAAGATGTATGTGTGTTTTATTACAAGAGTGGTTGGGTGTTTTATTATGAGGATTTGTAGGTTTTTTATTATAAGAGTGTGTGGGTGTTTTATTGTAAGGGTAGGTGTGTGTTTTATTATAAGGGTGGGTTAGTGTTTTATTATTAGGGTGGGTCGGTGTTTTATTGTAAGGGTAAGTGTGTGTTTTAGTTTAAGTGTGGGTGGATGTTTTATTATAAGGGTGAGTGGGTGTTTTATTATGAGGATTCGGGGGTGCTTTATTATAATGGTGAGTGGGTGTTTTATTATTAGGGTAGGTGGGTGTTTTATTATTAAGGTAGTGGGTGTTTTATTATAAGGGTCAGTGGGTGTTTTATTACAAGGGTGGGTGTGTGTTTTATTATAAGGGTGGGTGGGTGCTTTAATATTAGAGTGGGTGGGTGTTTTATTATGAGAGTGGGAGGGTGTTTTATTATAAGGACGGGAGGGGGTGTTTTACTATAAGGGTGGGTGGGTGTTTTATTATAAGGATGGGTGGGTGTTTTATTTTAAGGATGGATGGGTGCTTTATTATAACGGAGGGTGGGTGTTTTATTATAAGGGTGGGTGGGTGTTATATTATAAGGATGGGTGGGTGTTTTACTAAAAGGGTGGGTGGGTGTTTTATTACAAGGGAGGGTGGGTGTTTTATTATAAGGGTGGGTGGATGTTTTGTTATAAGGATGTGTGGGTGTTTCACTATAAGGGTGGGTGGGTGTTTTATTACAAAGGAGGGTGGGTGTTTTATTATAAGGATGTGTGGGTGTTTTACTATAAGGGTGGGTGGGTGTTTTATTACAAAGGGTGTTTTATTATAAGGGTGGGTGGGTGTTTTATTATGAGGATGGATGGATGTTTCATTATAAGGGCGGGTGGGTGGGTGTTTTATTATAAGGGTGGGTGGGTGTTTTATTATAAGGATGCATGGGTGTTTTAATATAAGGATGGATGGGTGCTTTATTATAAGGGTGGGTGGGTGTTTTATTATAAGTTTGGGTGGGTGTTTTATTATAAGGATGTGTGGATGTTTTACTATAAGGGTAGGTGGGTGTTTTATTACAAGGGAGGGTAGGTGTTTTATTATAAGGGTGGGTGGGAATTTTATTATAAGTGTGTCTGGGTGCTTTATTATGAGGATGGGTGGGTGTTTTATTATATGGGTGAGTGGACGTTTTATTATGAGGATGGGTGGGTGTTTTATTATAAGGATGGGATGGTGTTTTATTATGAGGATGGGTGGATATTTTATTACAAGGGCGTGTGGGTGATTTATTATGAGGATGCGTGGGTGTTTTATTATAAGGGTGGGTGGGTGTTTTACTACAAGGGTGGGTGGGTGTTTTGTTACAAGGGTGAGTGGGTGTTTTATTACAAGGGTGAGTGGGTGTTTTATAATAAGGGAGAGTGGGTATTTTATTATAAGTGTGGGTGGTTGTATTATTATAAGGGAGGGTGGGAGTTTTATGATAAGGTCGGGTAGGTGTTATGCTATAAGGGTGGGTAGGTGTTTTGTTTTAAGGGTGGGTGGGTGTTTTATTGTAAGAGTAGGTGGGTGTTTTATTATAAGGGTCGGTGGGTGTTTTATTATAAGAACGGAAGGTGTTTTATTATAAGAAAGGGAGGTATTTTATTATAAGGGTGGGTGGGTGTTTTATTATGAGTGTGGGTATGTGTTTTATTATAAGGGTAGGTGGGTGCTTTATTGTGAGAGTGGGTGGGCGTTTTATTATAACGGTTAATTGGTGTTTTATTATGAGAGTGGGTGGGTGTTTTATTATAAGGGTGGGTGGGTGTTTTATTGTAAGAGTGGGTGGGTGTTTTATTACAAGGATAGGTGCGTGTTTTATTATAAGCGCGAATGAGTGTTTTATTATAAGAGTGGGTGGATGTTTTATTATAAGGGTAGGTTGGCGTTTTACTATAAGTGTGGGTGGGTGTTTTATCATAAGGGTGGGTGGGTGAGTGTTTTATTATAAGAGTGGGCGGGTGTTTTATTATAAGTGCAAGCGGGTGCTTTATTATGAGAGTGGGAGGGTGGTTTATTATAAGTGTGGATGGGAGTTTTATTATAAGGGTGGGTGGGTGCTTTATTATGAGATTTGGTGCGTGTTTTATTATAAGAGTGGGTGGGTGTTTTACTATGAGAGTGGGAGGGTGTTTTATTATAAGGACGGTTGGGTTTACTATAAGGGTGGGTGCGTGTTTTGTTTTAAGGGTGGATGGGTGTTTTATTATAAGGGAGGGTTGGTGTTTTAATATAAGGGCGAGTGGGTGCTTCATTATGAGAGTGAGTGGTTTGTTATAAGGATGGGTGGGTTGGTGTTTTATTATAAGAGTGGGTGGGTGTATTATTATAAGGGTGGGTAGGTGTTTTATTATGAGGATGGGTGGATGTTTTATTATAAGGGTGGGTGGGTGTTTTATTATAAGGGAGGGTAAGTGTTTTATTATGAGGATGGATGGATGTTTCATTATAAGGGTGGGTGGGTGTTATATTATAAGGATGGGTGGGTGTTTTATTATAAGGATGGGTGGGTGTTTTATTATAAGGATGGGTGGCTGCTTTATTATAAGGGTGAGTGGGTGTTTTATTATAAGGGTGGGTGGGTGTTATATTTTAAGGATGGGTGGGTGTTTTACTATAAGGGTGGGTGGGTGCTTTATTACAAGGGAGGGTGGGTGGATGTTTTGTTATAAGGATGAGTGGGTCTTTCACTATAAGGGTGGGTGGGTGCTTTATTACAAAGGAGGGTGGGTGTTTTATTATAAGGATGTGTGGGTGTTTTACTATAAGGGTGGGTGGGTGTTTTATTACAAGGGAGGTGGGTGTTTTATTATAAGGGTGGGTGGGTGTTTTATTATGAGGATGGATGGATGTTTCATTATAAGGGCGGGTGGGTGGGTGTTTTATTATAAGGGTGGGTGGGTGTTTTATTATAAGAATGGGTGGGTGTTTTATTATAAGGATGGATGGGTGCTTTATTATAAGGGTGGGTGGGTGTTTTATCATAAGTTTGGGTGGGTGCTTTATTATAAGGATGTGTGGGTGTTTTACTATTAGGGTAGGTGGGTGTTTTATTACAAGGGAGGGTATGTGTTTTATTTTAAGGGTGGGTGGGTGTTTTATTATAAGTGTGTCTGGGTGCTTTATTATGAGGATGGGTGGGTGTTTTATTATATGGGTGGGTGGGCGTTTTATTATGAGGATGGGTGGGTGTTTTATTACAAGGATGGGATGGTGTTTTATTATGAGGATGGGTGGATATTTTATTATAAGGGCGTGTGGGTGATTTATTATGAGGATGCGTGGGTGTTTTATTATAAGGTTTGGTGGGTGTTTTATTATAAGGGTGGGTGGGAGTTTTAATTTATAGGTGGATTAGTGTTTTAGTATAAAGGTGGGTGGGTGTTATATTATAAGGGTGGGTGGGTGTTATATTATAAGGGTGGGTGGGTGTTATATTATAAGGGTGGGTGGGGGTTTTATACTGATGATGGGTGGGTGCTTTATTATGAGGATGAGTGGGCGTTTTATTATAAGGATGGGTGGGTGTTATATTTTAAGGGTGGGTTGGTGTTTTATTATGAGAATGGGTGGGTGTTTTATAATTAGTGTGGGTGGATATTTTCTTATAAGGCTTGGTGGGTGTTTTACTATGAGGATGGGTGGGTGTTTTATTATAAGGGTGGGTGGGTGTTTTATTATGAGAATGGGTGGGTGTTTTAATATAAAGGTGAGTGGGTGTTTTATTATTAGGGTGTGTATTTTATTATAAGGGTGGGTGAGTGTTTTATTGTGAGGATGGGTGGGTGTTTTATTATAAATATGGGTAGGCGTTTTATTATAAGGATGAGTGGGTGTTATATTATAAGTGTGGGTGGGTGTTTTATAATGAGGATGGGTGGGTGTTTTATTATGAGCATGAGTGGTGTTTTATTTTGAGGATTGGTGGGTGTTTTATTATAAGGATGGGAGGTTGTTTTAAATGAGAATGGTTGGGTGTTTTATTATAAGGGTGAGGGAGTATTTTGTTATTAGGGTGGGCTGTTGTTTTATTATAAGGGTGGGTGGGTGTTTTATTATGAGGATGAGTGGGTGTTTTATTATAGATTTGGGTGGGTGTTTTATTATAAGGATGGGTGGGTGTTATATTATAAGGGTGGGTGGGTGTTTTATTATGAGGATGAGTGGCTATTTTATTATAAAAGAGGGTGGGTGTTTTACTGTGAGTATGGGTGGGTGATTTATTATTAGGGAGGGTGGGTGGGTGTTTTATTATAATGGTGGGTGAGTGCTTAATTATGAGGCTAGGTGGGTGTTTTATTAAAAGGGTTGGTGGGTGTTTTGTTATCAGGATGGGTGGGTGTTTTATTATGAGGGTGAGTTAGTGTTTTATTATTAGGGTGGGTCGGTGTTTTATTGTAAGGGTAGATGTGTGTTTTATTATAAGGGTGGGTGGATGTTTTATTATAAAAGTGAGTGGGTGTTTTATTATGAGGATACTAGGGTGTTTTATTATAAGGGTGGGTTGGTGGGTGTTTTATTAAAAGAGTAGGCGGGGTTTTTATTATAAGTGCGAGTGGGTGTTTTATTATGAGAGTGAGTGGGTGGTTTACTATGAGGTTGGGTGGGTGTTTTATTATAAGGGTGGGTGGGTGCTTTATTATTAGAGTGGGTGGGTGTTTTATTATGAGAGTGGGAGGGTGTTTTATTATAAGGACGTAGGGGTGTTTTACTAT
Source organism: Cherax quadricarinatus (assembly GCF_038502225.1). Taxonomy (NCBI): domain Eukaryota; kingdom Metazoa; phylum Arthropoda; class Malacostraca; order Decapoda; family Parastacidae; genus Cherax; species Cherax quadricarinatus. The sequence goes on along the minus strand of NC_091292.1, from coordinate 31,043,561 downwards.
AAGGGTGGGTGAGTGTTTTGTTATGAGAGTGGGTGAGTGGTTTATTATAAGGATGCGTCGGTGTTTTATTATGAGAGTGGGTGGATGTTTTATTATAATGGTGGGTAGGTGTTTTATTATAAGAGTGGGTTGGTGAGTGTTTTATTATAAGAGAGGGCAGGTTTTTTATTATAAGTGCGAGTGGGTGTTTTATTATGAGAGTGGGAGGGTGTTTTATTATAAGGGTTGGTGGGTGTTTTATTATAAGAGTAGGCGGGTTTTTTATTATAAGTGCGAGTGGGTGTTTTATCATGAGAGTGGGTGGGTGGTTTACTATGAGGATGGGTGGGTGTTTTATTATAAGGGTGGGTGGGTGCTTTAATATTAGAGTGGGTGGGTGTTTTATTATGAGAGTGGGAGGGTGTTTTATTATAAGGACGGGAGGGGGTGTTTTACTATAAGGGTGGGTGGGTGTTTTATTATGAGAGTGGGTGAGTGGTTTATTATGAGGATGCGTTGGTGTTTTATTATGAGAGTGGGTGGATGTTTTATTATAATGGTGAGTGGGTGTTTTATTATAAGGGTGAGCGGGTGTTTTATTGTAAGGATGGGTGGGTGTTTTATTGTAACCGTGGGTGGGTGGGTGTTTTATTATAAGGGTCTGTGGGTGTTTTATTATAAGAGTGGGTGGGTGTTTTCTTATGAGGATGGGTGGGTGTTTTGTTTTGAGGATGGGTGGGTGTTTTATTGTAAGGGTGGGTGCGTGTTTTATTAAAAAAAGTGGTGGGTGGGTTTTTTATTATAAATGTGGGTATTTGTTTTGTTATAAGGGTGGGCGAGTGTTTTATTATAAGGGTGGATAGGTGTTTTATTATAAGGGTGGGTGGGTGGGTGTTTTATTTTAAGGGTGGGTGGGTGTTTTGTTGTGAGAATGGGTGGGTGTTTTCTTATGAGGATGGGTGGGTGTTTTGTTTTGAGGATGGGTGGGTATTTTATTTTAAGGGTGGGTGCGTGTTTTATTAAAAAAAGTGGTGGGTGGGTGTTTTATTATAATTGCGGGTATTTGTTTTGTTATAAGGGTGGGTAAGTGTTTTATTATAAGGGTGGATGGGCGTTTTATTGTGAGGATAGGTCGGTGTTTTAATATAAGAGTGAGTTGGTGTTTTATTATTAGGGTGGGAGGATGTTTTATTATCAGGGTGATTGGTGTTTTATTATAAAGGTGGGTGAGTGGGTGTTTTATTATGAGAACGGGGTAGGTGTTTTATTATGAAGATGTATGTGTGTTTTATTACAAGGATGGTTGGGTGTTTTATTACGAGGATTGGTAGGTGTTTTATTATAAGAGTGGGTGGGTGTTTTATTGTAAGGGAAGGTGTGTGTTTTATTATAAGGGTGGGTTTGTGTTTTATATAAGGGTGGGTGGGTGTTTTATTATAAGGGTGGGTGTGTGTTTTATTATAAGGATGGGTGGGTGTTTTATTATAAGGGTGGGTGGGTGTTTTATTTTAAGGGTGGGTGGGTGTTTTATTATAAAGGTGGGTTGATGTTTTATTGTGAGGATAGGTCGGTGTTTTAATATAAGGGTGAGTTGGTGTTCTATTATTAGGGTGGATGGATGTTTTATTATCAAGGTGATTGGTGTTTTATTATAAGGGTGGGTGAGTGGGTGTTTTATTATGAGAACGGGTAGGTGTTTTATTATGAAGATGTATGTGTGTTTTATTACAAGAGTGGTTGGGTGTTTTATTATGAGGATTGGTAGGTTTTTTATTATAAGAGTGTGTGGGTGTTTTATTGTAAGGGTAGGTGTGTGTTTTATTATAAGGGTGGGTTAGTGTTTTATTATTAGGGTGGGTCGGTGTTTTATTGTAAGGGTAAGTGTGTGTTTTAGTTTAAGTGTGGGTGGATGTTTTATTATAAGGGTGAGTGGGTGTTTTATTATGAGGATTCGGGGGTGCTTTATTATAATGGTGAGTGGGTGTTTTATTATTAGGGTAGGTGGGTGTTTTATTATTAAGGTAGTGGGTGTTTTATTATAAGTGTCAGTGGGTGTTTTATTATAAGGGTGGGTGTGTGTTTTATTATAAGGGTGGGTGGGTGCTTTAATATTAGAGTGGGTGGGTGTTTTATTATGAGAGTGGGAGGGTGTTTTATTATAAGGACGGGAGGGGGTGTTTTACTATAAGGGTGGGTGGGTGTTTTATTATGAGAGTGGGTGAGTGGTTTATTATGAGGATGCGTTGGTGTTTTATTATGAGAGTGGGTGGATGTTTTATTATAATGGTGAGTGGGTGTTTTATTATAAGGGTGAGCGGGTGTTTTATTGTAAGGATGGGTGGGTGTTTTATTATAAGGGTGGGTGGGTGTTTTATTTTAAGGGTGGGTGGGTGTTTTATTATAAAGGTGGGTGGGTGTTTTCTTATGAGGATGGGTGGGTGTTTTGTTTTGAGGATGGGTGGGTGTTTTATTGTAAGGGTGGGTGCGTGTTTTATTAAAAAAAGTGGTGGGTGGGTTTTTTATTATAAATGTGGGTATTTGTTTTGTTATAAGGGTGGGCGAGTGTTTTATTATAAGGGTGGATAGGTGTTTTATTATAAGGGTGGGTGGGTGGGTGTTTTATTTTAAGGGTGGGTGGGTGTTTTGTTGTGAGAATGGGTGGGTGTTTTCTTATGAGGATGGGTGGGTGTTTTGTTTTGAGGATGGGTGGGTATTTTATTTTAAGGGTGGGTGCGTGTTTTATTAAAAAAAGTGGTGGGTGGGTGTTTTATTATAATTGCGGGTATTTGTTTTGTTATAAGGGTGGGTGAGTGTTTTATTATAAGTGTGGATGGGCGTTTTATTGTGAGGATAGGTCGGTGTTTTAATATAAGAGTGAGTTGGTGTTTTATTATTAGGGTGGGAGGATGTTTTATTATCAGGGTGATTGGTGTTTTATTATAAAGGTGGGTGAGTGGGTGTTTTATTATGAGAACTTGGTAGGTGTTTTATTATGAAGATGTATGTGTGTTTTATTACAAGGATGGTTGGGTGTTTTATTACGAGGATTGGTAGGTGTTTTATTATAAGAGTGGGTGGGTGTTTTATTGTAAGGGAAGGTGTGTGTTTTATTATAAGGGTGGGTTCGTGTTTTATATAAGGGTGGGTGGGTGTTTTATTATAAGGGTGGGTGTGTGTTTTATTATAAGGATGGGTGGGTGTTTTATTATAAGGGTGGGTGGGTGTTTTATTTTAAGGGTGGGTGGGTGTTTTATTATAAAGGTGGGTTGATGTTTTATTGTGAGGATAGGTCGGTGTTTTAATATAAGGGTGAGTTGGTGTTCTATTATTAGGGTGGATGGATGTTTTATTATCAAGGTGATTGGTGTTTTATTATAAGGGTGGGTGAGTGGGTGTTTTATTATGAGAACGGGTAGGTGTTTTATTATGAAGATGTATGTGTGTTTTATTACAAGAGTGGTTGGGTGTTTTATTATGAGGATTCGTAGGTTTTTTATTATAAGAGTGTGTGGGTGTTTTATTGTAAGGGTAGGTGTGTGTTTTATTATAAGGGTGGGTTAGTGTTTTATTATTAGGGTGGGTCGGTGTTTTATTGTAAGGGTAAGTGTGTGTTTTAGTTTAAGTGTGGGTGGATGTTTTATTATAAGGGTGAGTGGGTGTTTTATTATGAGGATTCGGGGGTGCTTTATTATAATGGTGAGTGGGTGTTTTATTATTAGGGTAGGTGGGTGTTTTATTATTAAGGTAGTGGGTGTTTTATTATAAGGGTCAGTGGGTGTTTTATTATAAGGGTGGGTGTGTGTTTTATTATAAGGAAGAGTGGGTGTTTTATTATAAGGTGGCGTGGGTGTTTTATTATAAGGGTGTGTGTGTGTTTTGTTATAAGGGTAGGTGAGTGTTTTGTTATGATGGTGGGTGGGTGTTTTATTATGATAATAGATGGGTGTTTTAATATAAGAGTGAGTTCGTGTTTTATTATTAGGGTGGGTGGGTGTTTTATTATAAAGGTGGGAGGGTCGGTGTTTTATTGTAAGGGTGGGTGTGTGTTTTATTATAGGGGGGGGTGTGTGTTTTATTTTATGGGGGGGGGGGTGTTGAATTACATGGGGGGGTGGGTGCTTTATTATGAGGATGGCTAGGTGTTTTATTATGAAGATGGGTGGGTGTTTCATTATATGGGTGGGTGGGTGTTTTATTATGAGTTTGGGTCGGTGTTTTTTTATAAGGTTGGGTGGGTGTTTTATAATGAGAGTGGGTGGGTGGTTTACTATGAGGATGGGTGGGTGTTTTATTATAAGGGTGGGTGGGTGCTTTAATATTAGAGTGGGTGGGTGTTTTATTATGAGAGTGGGAGGGTGTTTTATTATAAGGACGGGAGGGGGGTGTTTTACTATAAGGGTGGGTGGGTGTTTTAATATGAGAGTGGGTGAGTGTTTTATTATGAGGATGGTTGGTGTTTTATTATGAGAGTGGGTGGATGTTTTATTGTAATGGTGAGTGGGTGTTTTATTATAAGGATGAGCAGGTGTTTTATTGTAAGGATGGGTGGGTGTTTTATTGTAATAAGGGTGGGTGGGTGTTTTATTATAAGGGTGGGTGGGTGTTTTATTATAAGAGTGGGTGGGTGTTTTCTTATGAGGATGGGTGGGTGTTATATTATAAGGGTGGGTGGGTGTTTTATTATGAGGATGAGTGGGTATTTTATTATAAAAGTGGGTGGGTGTTTTACTGTGAGTATGGGTGGGTGATTTATTATTAGGGTGGGTGGGTGGGTGTTTTATTATAATGGTGGGTGAGTGCTTAATTATGAGGCTAGGTGGGTGTTTTATTAAAAGTGTTGGTGGGTGTTTTGTTATCAGGATGGGTGGGTGTTTTATTATGAGGGTGAGTTAGTGTTTTATTATTAGGGTGGGTCGGTGTTTTATTGTAAGGGTAGATGTGTGTTTTATTATAAGGGTGGGTGGATGTTTTATTATAAGGGTGAGTGGGTGTTTTATTATGAGGATACTAGGGTGTTTTATTATAAGGGTGAGTTGGTGGGTGTTTTATTAAAAGAGTAGGCGGGGTTTTTATTATAAGTGCGAGTGGGTGTTTTATTATGAGAGTGAGTGGGTGGTTTACTATGAGGTTGGGTGGGTGTTTTATTATAAGGGTGGGTGGGTGCTTTATTATTAGAGTGGGTGGGTATTTTATTATGAGAGTGGGAGGGTGTTTTATTATAAGGACGTAGGGGTGTTTTACTATAAGGGTGGGTGAGTGTTTTGTTATGAGAGTGGGTGAGTGGTTTATTATAAGGATGCGTCGGTGTTTTATTATGAGAGTGGGTGGATGTTTTATTATAATGGTGGGTAGGTGTTTTATTATAAGAGTGGGTTGGTGAGTGTTTTATTATAATAGAGGGCAGGTTTTTTATTATAAGTGCGAGTGGGTGTTTTATTATGAGAGTGGGAGGGTGTTTTATTATAAGGGTTGGTGGATGTTTTATTATAAGAGTAGGCGGGTTTTTTATTATAAGTGCGAGTGGGTGTTTTATCATGAGAGTGGGTGGGTGGTTTACTATGAGGATGGGTGGGTGTTTTATTATAAGGGTGGGTAGGTGCTTTAATATTAGAGTGGGTGGGTGTTTTATTATGAGAGTGGGAGGGTGTTTTATTATAAGGACGGGAGGGGGGTGTTTTACTATAAGGGTGGGTGGGTGTTTTATTATGAGAGTGGGTGAGTTGTTTATTATGAGGATGCGTTGGTGTTTTATTATGAGAGTGGGTGGATGTTTTATTATAATGGTGAGTGGGTATTTTATTATAAGGGTGAGCGGGTGTTTTATTGTAAGGATGGGTGGGTGTTTTATTGTAACCGTGGGTGGGTGGGTGTTTTATTATAAGGGTGGGTGGGTGTTTTATTATAAGGGCGGGTGAGTGTTTTATTATAAGGGTGGGTGGGTGTTGCATTACAAGGGTGGGTGGGTGCTTTATTATGAGGATGGCTAGGTGTTTTATTATGAAGATGGGTGGGTGTTTCATTATATGGGTGGGTGGGTGTTTTATTATGAGTTTTGGTAGGTGTTTTTTTATAAGGGTGGGTGGGTGTTTTATCATGAGAGTGGGTGGGTGGTTTACTATGAGGATGGGTGGGTGTTTTATTATAAGGGTGGGTGGGTGCTTTAATATTAGAGTGGGTGGGTGTTTTATTATGAGAGTGGGAGGGTGTTTTATTATAAGGACGGGAGGGGGTGTTTTACTATAAGGGTGGGTGGGTGTTTTATTATGAGAGTGGGTGAGTGGTTTATTATGAGGATGCGTTGGTGTTTTATTATGAGAGTGGGTGGATGTTTTATTATAATGGTGAGTGGGTGTTTTAATATGAGAGTGGGTGAGTGGTTTATTATGAGGATGCGTTGGTGTTTTATTATGAGAGTGGGTGGATGTTTTATTATAATGGTGAGTGGGTGTTTTATTATAAGGGTGAGCGGGTGTTTTATTGTAAGGATGGGTGGGTGTTTTATTGTAACCGTGGGTGGGTGGGTGTTTTATTATAAGGGTCTGTGGGTGTTTTATTATAAGAGTGGGTGGGTGTTTTCTTATGAGGATGGGTGGGTGTTTTGTTTTGAGGATGGGTGGGTGTTTTGTTTTGAGGATGGGTGGGTGTTTTATTGTAAGGGTGGGTGCGTGTTTTATTAAAAAAAGTGGTGGGTGGGTTTTTTATTATAAATGTGGGTATTTGTTTTGTTATAAGGGTGGGCGAGTGTTTTATTATAAGGGTGGATAGGTGTTTTATTATAAGGGTGGGTGGGTGGATGTTTTATTTTAAGGGTGGGTGGGTGTTTTGTTGTGAGAATGGGTGGGTGTTTTCTTATGAGGATGGGTGGGTGTTTTGTTTTGAGGATGGGTGGGTATTTTATTTTAAGGGTGGGTGCGTGTTTTATTAAAAAAAGTGGTGGGTGGGTGTTTTATTATAATTGCGGGTATTTGTTTTGTTATAAGGGTGGGTGAGTGTTTTATTATAAGGGTGGATGGGCGTTTTATTGTGAGGATAGGTCGGTGTTTTAATATAAGAGTGAGTTGGTGTTTTATTATTAGGGTGGGAGGATGTTTTATTATCAGGGTGATTGGTGTTTTATTATAAAGGTGGGTGAGTGGGTGTTTTATTATGAGAACGGGGTAGGTGTTTTATTATGAAGATGTATGTGTGTTTTATTACAAGGATGGTTGGGTGTTTTATTACGAGGATTGGTAGGTGTTTTATTATAAGAGTGGGTGGGTGTTTTATTGTAAGGGAAGGTGTGTGTTTTATTATAAGGGTGGGTTTGTGTTTTATATAAGGGTGGGTGGGTGTTTTATTATAAGGGTGGGTGTGTGTTTTATTATAAGGATGGGTGGGTGTTTTATTATAAGGGTGGGTGGGTGTTTTATTTTAAGGGTGGGTGGGTGTTTTATTATAAAGGTGGGTTGATGTTTTATTGTGAGGATAGGTCGGTGTTTTAATATAAGGGTGAGTTGGTGTTCTATTATTAGGGTGGATGGATGTTTTATTATCAAGGTGATTGGTGTTTTATTATAAGGGTGGGTGAGTGGGTGTTTTATTATGAGAACGGGTAGGTGTTTTATTATGAAGATGTATGTGTGTTTTATTACAAGAGTGGTTGGGTGTTTTATTATGAGGATTGGTAGGTTTTTTATTATAAGAGTGTGTGGGTGTTTTATTGTAAGGGTAGGTGTGTGTTTTATTATAAGGGTGGGTTAGTGTTTTATTATTAGGGTGGGTCGGTGTTTTATTGTAAGGGTAAGTGTGTGTTTTAGTTTAAGTGTGGGTGGATGTTTTATTATAAGGGTGAGTGGGTGTTTTATTATGAGGATTCGGGGGTGCTTTATTATAATGGTGAGTGGGTGTTTTATTATTAGGGTAGGTGGGTGTTTTATTATTAAGGTAGTGGGTGTTTTATTATAAGGGTCAGTGGGTGTTTTATTATAAGGGTGGGTGTGTGTTTTATTATAAGGAAGAGTGGGTGTTTTATTATAAGGGCGCGTGGGTGTTTTATTATAAGGGTGTGTGTGTGTTTTGTTATAAGGGTAGGTGAGTGTTTTGTTATGATGGTGGGTGGGTGTTTTATTATGATAATAGATGGGTGTTTTAATATAAGAGTGAGTTCGTGTTTTATTATTAGGGTGGGTGGGTGTTTTATTATAAAGGTGGGAGGGTCGGTGTTTTATTGTAAGGGTGGGTGTGTGTTTTATTATAAGGGCGGGTGAGTGTTTTATTATAAGGGTGGGTGGGTGTTGCATTACAAGGGTGGGTGGGTGCTTTATTATGAGGATGGCTAGGTGTTTTATTATGAAGATGGGTGGGTGTTTCATTATATGGGTGGGTGGGTGTTTTATTATGAGTTTTGGTAGGTGTTTTTTTATAAGGGTGGGTGGGTGTTTTATCATGAGAGTGGGTGGGTGGTTTACTATGAGGATGGGTGGGTGTTTTATTATAAGGGTGGGTGGGTGCTTTAATATTAGAGTGGGTGGGTGTTTTATTATGAGAGTGGGAGGGTGTTTTATTATAAGGACGGGAGGGGGGTGTTTTACTATAAGGGTGGGTGGGTGTTTTAATATGAGAGTGGGTGAGTGGTTTATTATGAGGATGCGTTGGTGTTTTATTATGAGAGTGGGTGGATGTTTTATTGTAATGGTGAGTGGGTGTTTTATTATAAGGGCGAGCAGGTGTTTTATTGTAAGGATGGGTGGGTGTTTTATTGTAACCGTGGGTGGGTGGGTGTTTTATTATAAGGGTGGGTGGGTGTTTTATTATAAGAGTGGGTGGGTGTTTTCTTATGAGGATGGGTGGGTGTTATATTATAAGGGTGGGTGGGTGTTTTATTATGAGGATGAGTGGGTATTTTATTATAAAAGTGGGTGGGTGTTTTACTGTGAGTATGGGTGGGTGATTTATTATTAGGGTGGGTGGGTGGGTGTTTTATTATAATGGTGGGTGAGTGCTTAATTATGAGGCTAGGTGGGTGTTTTATTAAAAGTGTTGGTGGGCGTTTTGTTATCAGGATGGGTGGGTGTTTTATTATGAGGGTGAGTTAGTGTTTTATTATTAGGGTGGGTCGGTGTTTTATTGTAAGGGTAGATGTGTGTTTTATTATAAGGGTGGGTGGATGTTTTATTATAAGGGTGAGTGGGTGTTTTATTATGAGGATACTAGGGTGTTTTATTATAAGGGTGGGTTGGTGGGTGTTTTATTAAAAGAGTAGGCGGGGTTTTTATTATAAGTGCGAGTGGGTGTTTTATTATGAGAGTGAGTGGGTGGTTTACTATGAGGTTGGGTGGGTGTTTTATTATAAGGGTGGGTGGGTGCTTTATTATTAGAGTGGGTGGGTGTTTTATTATGAGAGTGGGAGGGTGTTTTATTATAAGGACGTAGGGGTGTTTTACTATAAGGGTGGGTGAGTGTTTTGTTATGAGAGTGGGTGAGTGGTTTATTATAAGGATGCGTCGGTGTTTTATTATGAGAGTGGGTGGATGTTTTATTATAATGGTGGGTAGGTGTTTTATTATAAGAGTGGGTTGGTGAGTGTTTTATTATAAGAGAGGGCAGGTTTTTTATTATAAGTGCGAGTGGGTGTTTTATTATGAGAGTGGGAGGGTGTTTTATTATAAGGGTTGGTGGATGTTTTATTATAAGAGTAGGCGGGTTTTTTATTATAAGTGCGAGTGGGTGTTTTATCATGAGAGTGGGTGGGTGGTTTACTATGAGGATGGGTGGGTGTTTTATTATAAGGGTGGGTAGGTGCTTTAATATTAGAGTGGGTGGGTGTTTTATTATGAGAGTGGGAGGGTGTTTTATTATAAGGACGGGAGGGGGGTGTTTTACTATAAGGGTGGGTGGGTGTTTTATTATGAGAGTGGGTGAGTGGTTTATTATGAGGATGCGTTGGTGTTTTATTATGAGAGTGGGTGGATGTTTTATTATAATGGTGAGTGGGTGTTTTATTATAAGGGTGAGCGGGTGTTTTATTGTAAGGATGGGTGGGTGTTTTATTGAAACCGTGGGTGGGTGGGTGTTTTATTATAAGGGTGGGTGGGTGTTTTATTATAAGAGTGGGTGGGTGTTTTCTTATGAGGATGGGTGGGTGTTTTGTTTTGAGGATGTGTGGGTGTTTTATTGTAAGGGTGGGTGCGTGTTTTATTAAAAAAAAAGTGGTGGGTGGGTTTTTTATTATAAATGTGGGTATTTGTTTTGTTATAAGGGTGGGCGAGTGTTTTATTATAAGGGTGGATTGGTGTTTTATTATAAGGGTGGGTGGGTGGGTGTTTTATTTTAAGGGTGGGTGGGTGTTTTGTTGTGAGAATGGGTGGGTGTTTTCTTATGAGGATGGGTGGGTGTTTTGTTTTGAGGATGGGTGGGTATTTTATTTTAAGGGTGGGTGCGTGTTTTATTAAAAAAAGTGGTGGGTGGGTGTTTTATTATAATTGCGGGTATTTGTTTTGTTATAAGGGTGGGTGAGTGTTTTATTATAAGGGTGGATGGGTGTTTTATTATAAGGGTGGGTGGGTGTTTTATTTTAAGGGTGGGTGGGTGTTTTGTTGTGAGAATGGGTGGGTGTTTTCTTATGAGGATGGGTGGGTGTTTTGTTTTGAGGATGGGTGGGTATTTTATTTTAAGGGTGGGTGCGTGTTTTATTAAAAAAAGTGGTGGGTGGGTGTTTTGTTTTGAGGATGGGTGGGTATTTTATTTTAAGGGTGGGTGCGTGTTTTATTAAAAAAAGTGGTGGGTGGGTGTTTTATTATAATTGCGGGTATTTGGTTTGTTTTAAGGGTGGGTGAGTGTTTTATTATAAGGGTGTGTGAGTGTTTTATTATGAGGATGGGTGGGTGTTTTATTATAATGGTGGGTGTGTGTTTTATTATAAGGGTGGGTGGGTGCTTTATTATAAGGGTTGGCGGGTGTTTTATTATGAGGATGGGTGGGTGTTTTAACATAAGGGTGGGTGTGTGTTTTATTACAAGGGTGAGTGTGTGTTTTATTATAATGGTGGGTGGGTGCTTTATTATAATGATGGGTGGGTGGGTGGTTTATTATAAGGGTGGGTGGGTGTTGTATTATAAGAGTGGGTTGGTGTTTTATTATGAGGATAGGTTGGTGTTTTATTATAGGAGTGGGTGGGTGTTTTATTATGAGAATGGGTAGGTGTTTTATTATAAGGGTGAGTGGGTGTTTTATTATGAGAGTGTTTGGGTGTTTTCTTATAATTGTGGGTTGAGGTTTCTCTAAAAGGGTAGGTGGGTGTTTTATAACAAGGGTGAGTGGGTGTTTTATAATAAGGGTTGGTGGTTGTTTTATGATAAGTGAGGGTTGGAGTTTTATGATAAGGTCGGGTGGGTGTTATATTATAAGGGTGGGTGGGTGTTTTGTTTTAAGGGTGGGTGGGTGTTTTGTTATAAGACTGGGTGGGTGTTTGATTATATGGGTGGGTGGGTGTTTTATAAGAATGGGTGGTGTTTTATTATAAGGGTGAGTGAGTGCTTTATTGTGAGAGTGGGTTGGTGTTTTATTATAAGGGTGGGTGGGTATTTTATTATAAAGGTGGGTGCATGATTTATTATAAGGGTTGGTGGGTGTTGTATTATAAGGGTTGGTGGGCTTTTTATTAAGAGGATGGGTTGGGTGTTTTATTATGAGGGTTGGTGGGTGTTTTATTATAAGTGTGGGCGGGTGTTTTATTATGAGGGTTGGTGGGTGTTTTATTTTAAGTGTGGGTGGGTATTTTATTGTGAGGATGTGTAGGTGTTTTATTATAAGGGTGGGTGGGTGTTTTATTATGAGAATGGATGGGTGTTTTATTGTAAGGGTTGGTGGGTGTTTTCTTATTAAATTAACTGTACATGTAACCATCACGTCTCTATATTGTCTAGTCAAGGTTCCGAATCATTCTCTGTATATTTAATTTTTTAATGAGTTATTTGTATAATTTGAGCATTAATATAAACGGGTATGAAGCAAAATTATATGATTGTATGAAGCAATATTATATGATTGTATGAAGCAATATTATATGATTGTATGAAACAATATTATATGATTGTATGAAGAAATATTATATGATTGTATGAAGCAATATTATATGATTGTATGAAGCAATATTATATGATTGTATGAAGCAATATTATATGATTGTATGAAGCAATATTATATGATTGTATGAAGCAATATTATATGATTGTGCGAGCAATATTTTATGATTATATGAAGCAATATTATATGATTGTATGAAACAATATTATATGATTGTATGAAGAAATATTATATGATTGTATGAAGCAATATTATATGATTGTATGAAGCAATATTATATGATTGTATGAAGCAATATTATATGATTGTATGAAGCAATATTATATGATTGTATGAAGCAATATTATATGATTGTATGAAGCAATATTATATGATTGTATGAAGCAATATTATATGATTGTATGAAGCAATATTATATGATTGTATGAAGCAATATTATATGATTGTATGAAACAATAATATATGATTGTATGAAGCAATATTATATGATTGTATGAAGCAATATTATATGATTGTATGAAGCAATATTATGTGATTGTATGAAGCAATATTTTATGATTGTATGAAGCAATATTATATGATTGTATGAAGCAATATTATATGATTGTATGAAGCAATATTATATGATTGTATGAAGCAATATTATATGATTGTATGAAACAATAATATATGATTGTATGAAGCAATATTATATGATTGTATGAAGAAATATTGTATGATTGTATGAAGAAATATTGCATGATTGTATGAAGCAATATTATATGATTATATGAAACAATATTATATGATTGTATGAAGAAATATTGTATGATTATAATCGTCAAGATTACAAAAGATTTTCATTGTAAATTAATTCTACGATTACCTTGATCGACGTTATTAATTACATTACATTACACAACTAATCCGCATATACAAGAGAGGAGCTTACGACGACGTTTCGGTCCGTCTTGGACTATTTACGAAGTCACACTAATGAAACGGAAAGTATGAGGGCATATATATAGGCCAGCAGAGAGTGACCAGACAAGAGAGGTAGTGGTTGAGGTAGTAATAGTGGAGTCAGTCAAATGCTAAGAAAGAGAATCAAGAACACAGAGGGGGGGGATAATAAAGGTCAAATACCCATTGCAGAAGAAAGGAAACCCAAAGGAGAAAGAGGAAAGAGGAAAGGGGAAGAGAGAGAAGAGGAAAAAAAATGAGGTTAAGCCACGGGTGTTCTGAAGTTTGGTGCATTTTACAATGTAGTGGGAAAAAAAGGCATCTACAGAGACAAAGCCAAGACTATGATTCATACAAGAAAAATTGTGTATAAGGGAGGATTCAACCAGACGGCGACTGTGAAAGTTGGAAGTAGGGAAGGCAGTTTTAGCAGAAGACCAGTCAATAGGATGACTGTGATCTTTGACCAGACAGAAAAGAGCATTGTTGGTGTCGGCAAGCCTAATACTACTTTTGTGCTCCCTAAGTCTGTCAGAAAGAGATCGGCCAGTTTCTCCAAAGTACTGAAGAGGACAGGAGGAACAAAAAATAGAGTAGACACCATGAGCATCTATAGAGGGAGAAGAGGTATGAACTAGATTAGTGCGAAGAATGTTAGTCTGGCGGAAAGTAAGTTTGATGTCTAAGCAACGGAGAGAGTTGTTGAGATTGGAAAGACAGGAAATGTAGGGAAGGCAGAGGACAGGAGAGTTCCCGGGAGTAGAGAGTCTGGGAGAGAAGAAAGTCCGTTTAGCATGTGAGAAAGCAGTCTATGAAATGGGAAGGGTAGCCAAGACGGGAAAATGAGTTATGAAGAGTGGAAATTTCTGATTCAAGGAACTGAGGATCACAAATGCGGAGAGCACGGAGAAAGAGGGAGATAAGAACACTTTTCTTGACAGAGGAAGCATGATAAGAAAAGTAGTGAATGTACATGCCACTGTGCATAGGCTTGTGGTACACGGAAAAGGCAAAACCTGTATCTGAGCGGTGGACATGAACATCAAGGAAAGGAAGCAAATAATTAGATTCCCATTCAGCTTTAAACTTAATAGAAGGGGCAAGATTATTAAGAGCAACAAGAAATGGTTGGAAGAGACTAGAGTCATGAGACCAAAGAGCAAAGCTGTCATCTACATAGCGGAGCCAGAGTGAAGGGCGAACATCAATAGTAGGAAGAAGAACAGTCTCGAAGTATTCCACCTAAAGATTAGCAAGAACACGAGAAAGAGGAGAGCCCATAGCGACACCGAAGGCTTGAGAATAATATTTACCTTTGAAGGAAAAGGAATTTGAGTGTGAGTTTGTAAATGGTCCAAGTCGTATTATTTGTGTATCGTTCCAGTCACGGTATTGTGCCTTTTTTTGTTATTTACATTACATTCATGTGTAGGTATCAACCCTCTGGGATAATACAGCGCCTGGGGTATCTAGAATTGGAAGCAACTGTGTTCGAACCAAGGAAGGGGCAGAGGTGCCCCATTCCTTGGATCAAGAGCTCATCAACGGTATTAAGGAGCCTCCCTTGTTGAAGAATAAGACACACTAGGAACACTTGGCTATCGCTATTGCTGAAGTGTTTCGCCTGAACCCCAGACTTCTTCAGTCGAATAAAGGAACATATAACACTGGAGACAGTTTACCTCGAGTTTACTTGAAGTCGCTGCTGGAGGTCACCGCCCCCACGACCTGGTCCTAGACTAGGTCTCCTGGTTTTTGGCCTGATCGATCAAGCTGTTACTGCAGAGAGCCTTTACGACCCGCATAAGCTCTGTCAAGCACCTAAATTTCATTGAGCGCTTGAAATCCCTAGAAGGTAGACGAGAAAGATACATCATAGTCTACCATAACATAACTGGTATATAATTCCCACATGTTAAAGTGTTAGACACAAGTGCAACAATTGGGTATCTTTATTATATAGAGGTTTTACCAACTAGTGGCTTTATCAGTACACTACAAGGACAAACACGGAAGACTAAAGAAGTAGCAGATGGTGTAATCAGTCCCTCATCCTAGCAGCAGGTGTTCAGAATCGAAGTCTCGATGAATCTGAACACCTACGCCTAGGCTGAGGGACTGATTACTTCATCTACATCCTTTTTAGCCACTGGATGGCGATACGTCTACACATTGAAGATACCCAGTTGTTGCCCATGTATCTAATACTTCAACTTGTCGGAATTTTATGCTATTGAACAGTAGTTCAATAGTATATATAATTCTTCATCTAGGAGTTCCTAGATGAAGAAATTGGGAAAATGTTTGACATTGGCATAAAACTGCGGTATCTTAAAGAGTTCACGGAATCTGGTTTGCTTGCAGCCAAGAAAACTTATTATAGAACAGAGCCTAAGAATGGGCTGGTAGTCCCATACAATAAGAATTTATCTGTCCTGCCGAATGCTCTTAAAGGATTTAATATACAAGTAGTTTTCAAAAGTTCACGGACTGTTAAAAGCATTCTGATAAAGAATTCACTCAAACAGCGTGCTGGTGGTGTCTACAGAATTGGTTGCAACGGTTACAGTCTCTCCTATATGGGACAGACTGGAAAACCTTTAGAAGTTAGGATATCACAACACTGTTATTTGATACATATAGCACAGGAGTCGAACACGATTTTCAACCACATTAGAGCTTGTATATAAAGGAATATTGTAGACTCGGCAGTTATTATGTATGATAAGCATTCATTATATAATATCAGTAGCAGATTGTTCAAATAAGATGCACTTTTGGTTGAGGCAATAGTACACAATAAAAAATTTGGTCTTAAATGTAGTGTCACACAGAGGAATTAGGGCTTATTTTTCCTGCATTTTCTGAAAGTTGAACCAGAGTTTGCCTCAGAATCCTGTGGGATGAATAACTGGCCATGTTTGGTTAGGCCTCATTTAGATAATGCTGCACAGTTCTGGTCACCATATTAGAATGGATATAAATGCACTGAAAAACATACCAAGGAGGATGACAAAGTTGATCCCATGTATCAGTAATCTTCCCTATGATGATAGACTGAGGGCCCTGAATCTGCGCTCTCTAGAAAGGTGTAGAATTAGGGGGCATATGATTGAAATGTATAAACGGAAAACAGCGATTAACAAAGGGCATGTAAATAGTGTGCTAAAAATATCTAGCCTAGACAGGACTTGCAGCAATGGCTATAAGTTGGAAAAAATCAGATTCAGGAAGGATATAGGAAAGCACTGGTTTGGTAATAGAGTTGTGGATGAGTGGAACAAACTCCTGAGTACTGTCATAGAAGCTAAGACGTTGTGTAGCTTTAAAAAAGGTTAGATAAATACATGAGTTGGTGTGGGTGCTACTAGTTCAGATGCCATGGTCCTTTCTTAAGTGAATGTGACCTGATCTGACTAGGTTAAGGAATTGGCTTAAGCCGGTGGGAGAATTGGACCTGCCTCGCATGGACAAGTAGGCCTATTGCAGTGTTCCTTCATTCTTATGTTCTTATGCCTCCCTCTTTAAATGAGTTTATTTCAATGAGCCCGGTTTCCTTTATATAACTTATAGAAGTCTCCCCTTTTTTTTATTTTTTTTTTTATTTATTTTTTTACACAGGGTTTGACAAGGTTAAGGATCCCTAGCTTTATTGACAAGCTATTTACAGGTTAAGGATTCCTAACTTTATTGGCAAGCTAAGAGCTGTTACCTACATCAGCTCATTTGAAAGCATTTTTATTATGAAACATACACGTAGGGAACAGGATGAAGTTGGAGCCATCTGTGGGCCAGCATTTTCATTTGATCAACTGACTTTATCTCGTTGACATCATTATGCTGTACGAATGTGTTCCATACTAGAGTCATCCTGGGTATATATGATCTCAGATGGAGTGATGTTCTGGAGAAGGGTACAGCCAGAGTGAAGTTGCTGCTTTCTGCCCGTCTTGTGGCATAAAAGCTTGTTTCACGCTGTCCTCGAAGTGGACAATATTGGCCTTGTACATAACAGTAAGGCCACCCACATCCCTCCTATGTTGAAGGCTCTGCTGAAATGACAGATCTATCCAGGATGGGTCCAGGCGAGAGATGAGACGTCTTGCTCTGTTCTCCACTCTGTCAAGCAGTCGCAGATGAGAGGGGGGCAGGCAAACCAAGAAAGTGGAGCATACTCAAGGTGTGAGCGTACTTGTGCCTCGTACAGAATCTTGCAACCCCTACTGTCAAGTAGATGCGAGATACGGAGAAGTACTGTAAGCTTCCTGGCTGCCTTGTTTGCAAGATTTACAGCATGGTTCTTCATGATTAGTTTGGAGTCAAATTTCACCCCAAGGATATCAACTTCTTCTCCAGGTGCCAACACCCTCCCATTCATCCTTAGTACTGCACCAGCATTACCATCATGGTGCCTAGAGACGATCATCATTTGCGTCCCTTTTTCTCGTCCCTTTAAATAGACCCGCTTTCTCGTGGATAGTACTCCATAACTGCCAGTGACTTCTTTATCACTGGCAATATAATTATATGTAAAATACTTATATCATAGCGGAGTCTGACCGAATTTATGATAATTACCACGTTACTTTTTAGGCTACTATTACAATGTCAGTGCATTTCCTGTTTCCTTCTCTCTCTCTCTCTCTCTCTCTCTCTCTCTCTCTCTCTCTCTCTCTCTCTCCCTTTCTCTCTCTCGCCCTCCCTCACTCCAGTGAAGACGTCCTCTGGGATCGTATTTCCTTGGACATCCTTCTCTTTTCTGCAACTTTGTAAGCTCGTGATGATGTGCTGATTGCAACACGAAAGGGCCAAGAGCTATCATTCTACTGGCCCCGTGGTTGTTTTACACACACACACACAGATATATATATATATATATATATATATATATATATATATATATATATATATATATATATATATATATATATATATATATATATATATTATATATATATATATATCTCCATGGGGAAGTGGAACAGAATTCTTCCTCCGTAAGCCATGCGTGTTGTAAGAGGCGACTAAAATCCCGGGAGCAAGGGGCTAGTAACCCCTTCTCCTGTATAAATTACTATATTTGAAAAGAGAAAATTTTGTTTTTCTTTTTGGGTCACCCTGCCTTGGTGGGATACGGCCGGTTTGTTGAATATATATATATATATATATATATATATATATATATATATATATATATATATATATATATATATATATATATATATATATATATATATATATATATATATATATATATATATGTATATATATATGGAAATCTTCAGCTCAAGTACTTTTACACTTCTCAGTGCGTCATCAGGAGCTATGCAATGTTGCAAGGTTGCAAATGAAGGAGTGAGGGAAAGTCTTTTTTCTCAGAACAGCGCAGTGCTGGTGTATTCCCTGCTGCTGGCTCTCTAGGAGAGCCAGCAGCAGTTGTATCAGCCATCGAAGGACATACGGTGGTGTGGACGCCTCTAAGCTAACTTCATTCTACTCCCTGTTTGTGTACTTGCTCAGCAAGCAGTATATTATATTATTGTAACCACGGAACGAGTGGCATTGATCAATAACAACACTGCACTAGCCCGCCTCATCGTAAGCGAAAACGCATGTACGTGGGTACAATAATATAATATACTGCTTGTTGAGCTAGTACACAAACAGGGAGTAGAATGAAATTAACTCAGAGGCGTCCACACCACCGTATGTCCTTCGATGGCCGATACTCCAACTAGCTTGGCTGGATGCGCCATTGTTAAGGATTGTGTGGTCTAGTGGTCTAAAGCGTTATGCTTTTTTTGCTTACCATGAGGCGGGCCAAAACAGCATGGGTTCGACTCCTTGGCTAGTGCAGTGTTGGACAAAATAATATGAACACCGTGTTATTTAATATTTTTTATATTCAATATGGGGTTGGCCTTCCATTTGCATCTAAAACAGCACCAATTCGTCGAGGAATTGATTCATATAGCATTTGGACATATCCAGGGAAATTTTGAGCCATTCCTCAAGCAAAATATGCTTTTACTCTTTCAAAGACAGCGGTGGAGAAAATCGGTTCCTATTTTGCTGTTCCAACTGACGCAAATGATGTTCGACAATATTTAGATCCGACGATTGTGGGGCCAATCCAAGTGTTCAACTTCATTGTCATGTTATTCATGAAAATTTTGAACAATAGCGTCGCCATTGGGAAACATTTGTACCATGGGATGACTTTGGTCACCTAAAATCGATAAATATATTTGGGCGTTAACTCTAGTCATTCAGTTCTAGTGCCAGGCCAAGAGAATTCTACGATATTGCTGCCCAAATCATCACGGATCCCCCTCCATGCTTCAAGGTGGGAACCAAGTAGTCGGGGTTATAAGTCTGCGTCACCCGACGCAAACTCGGCCAGAACTTGGGAAAAGTGTGAAGGAAGATTCGTAGGAGTAAATAACGTTCTTCCATTAGTACAATGTCCAATTCTTTAGGTCATGACCTCATTTGTTTGAGCTTTGCAGTATTTGCTTCTGAAAGGAAAGGTTTAGCAATTGCAACCCTCCCATGATATCTTGCTTCATGGAGCTCACGACGCACTGTTTTGGTTGAAACCTAGTTTGCACGATGCTGACTTAGCTCTGCAGTCTCTTTTGCAGCTGTAGTCTTATGATATTTTGACGCAATGCTCTTTAATATATTTTGACGCAATGCTCTTTAATATATTTTGACGCAATGCTCTTTAATATATTTTGACGCAATGCTCTTTAATACTCTTAAATATTCGATGGTTCCAGTCAGTCATACAGCTTCTTCTTGTGTCCATTATTGCTTTTGCTGGAGACTGTTTTACCATCGCTTTGTAATGCAGAAATGACCATAGAAACATGGAACATTTCTGCAGTTTTGATGACTGTGGCATGCAAAGAGTACGTTACATTTTATTCGGCGTATGTACACACTCCCATGTAGGCTGCCTCCCAACCAGCGAACCGAGTGCTAAGGGTTTAACGGTAAGGGTACTCATCGTTAAATCAGTACCTTAGTTCATTGTCCAATCATAGACGAGCCCGCCAAACGATGTAACGTGGTTTCACTTGCAGTTAGCATTTGCCAGACTTGCCTCTAGCTGGTTGAAGAACAGTGTTCTCTCTCAGGCTATTGTCTTTGCCTTTATAACCGTGTGGTACACTTACATTTCAACTCCTGTACATAGTGTACATAAGTGTACATAAATGTATATATAATGGGTGAAGGAAAATACTACTGCTGTGTTTATTTTCGCTCCAATCCCATTACGACCAGGTCAACAGGCCATTATTACCTGTGTTCGCAATAATGACCGATGTTCCAGCCTTCCTCGTTCCAACATTTTGTCCTCTTTGGAAGTCTGCAAGGTCTTTCATTCTTGTTTCAAATTCGTTCTGAAATATAACGAAGCAATAGGCGTGAATGAAAAGAACGACAAAAAGGGATCTGTAATGCATTTAAATTGATTATTCAGTTATTAGCTCGATAGTCCGACAGTTGGACAATTCGACAGTTCAGTCAGCGGGTTTTCGTATTATTTTGTATGGTCCCGTGTCGTGAAATTTTCGCTCACTATGAGGCGGGCTAAAACAACACGGGTTCGATCCTCCGACTAGTCGCAGTGTTGTTATTGATATATATTGATACATAAACAATATTTTTACCTTCCTTTTAGTTTAGGAGTAAAGTATTCTTGACTGGTGGTGAACAGGTGATACGAAAACTTAATGACCATTACGCAGTTGGTTAATTGGGTTTTCAGCTTTTCGACTACACGAGGGTAATTTAGGCTTCATGTAACATGTTTACCACCAGTCACAAACACATTTTTTTTCTAAAATAGGGATTAAAGTGAAGTCTGGAAACGTTGGGCACGCTTCCTTTCACCTGCAGCCTCTTGTTTACCTAGCAGTAAGTAGGTTGACTGTTGTGGGTCGCATCATGAGGGTAGCAGTATACCTTAGATGGGCTTTGATATAAGCTGAGGAAGGCTAACAGCTCCTAGCCTGTCCGATAAAAAAAATAATGCAAGGCAGAGGTAAGCAGTAGATATTTTGAGTTCTGAGTTACAGTTTGCTATAACTTTCCACCGATGTTAACGTTAATACTCGTAGATTTTCTCTTGTCTTCAAGGAGCTGCAGCCTTCACCGGTGTTCCTGTCTCTCCTTACGTCTCTCTTTGTCTCTCTCATACTCACTCTGTTAGTTACGCTGTGATAATTATATTGTTCCAAGCAACACAATATGGTATTTTCGCAGCATTTGTGTATAGTCAAAGCTTGAATGAAGTGGGAGGAGAAGGAAGAGAAGAAAGGGGGAAGGGGGAGAAGGAAGGGGGAAGGGGAAAGAGGAGAGGTAAAGGGGAGGGGGACGGTGAGAAAAAAACAGATTGAGGGGGCGAAGAGAAAAGGTAAAAGAGGGAATAAGGAATGAAGAAAGGAAAAAGATAAAAAAAAAAGGATAGGGGGGAGGGAGAAGAAAGAGGAAACAGTGGCTGGTGAAATGCATCGCTTCTCTCCTCCTCTGTCCTCTTGATAAGGAGACAAACAATTATTTCGTAAAGGAAGCGTAACTCTACAAACTTGATACAAAATAAGTGCAAAATGTAATTTTTTGTTGTTGATTTTGGCAAGGTTGAGGCAGCGTCGTCCTGGAAGCATCGCATAAAATGAATGTAAAAGCTTATCTGATTACAAGTCTGCTTTATTTTCCAGGTTTATGTGACATATCAGAGTAATAAAAGAAGTTGGATGGATATGTATATGTTTGTATGTGTATGTGTGTGTGTGTGTGTGTGTGCGTGTGTGTGTGTGTGTGTGTGTGTGTGTGTGTGTGTGTGTGTGTGTGTGTGTATGTGTGTGTGTGTGTGTGTGTGTGTGTGTGTGTGTGTGTATCCGTGCTTGTGTATGTACTCATATATGGTTGTAAGTCAAGGCTCAGCTCCTGGCTCTACCTCTTAACTTGCTGCTTATCAGATTTACTTCCTCCACGCCTGGTGGGGCCCGTCTTACCTAGTCTTAAAATTATATACAGAGCAGTCCTTCACTACTTCGTTGTCAGGGTCATTTCATTTCCTGAGATCCTTGAAGCTGAAGAAATACTTCATGAAATCCCTGTTACTAATTTGTTGGTTAACTTCCCACTGTTCCCTTGTGTATTCATTTCTCGTTTCTCGAGTAATTTATCAGCGTCCATCCTATTAAGTCGTCTAAGTAAATTGTATGTTGATGTCCTGTCTCACCTAGTTCTTCCACGTCTTAATGTTCAGTTGCAGTTCCTTAAGTCTCTCTCTCTCTTCATAGTTCATTTCTAATTGCTCTGGAACTAGTCTCGTTGCAAGTGGCTTCTTGTTATAGTTTAACAGATGAGCGACTTGATGCTGGTGGTGAGTACTGCAAGATGGTTCTGACCTACTTCAAATAAAGAGTCGGGAATTACTCTGCAAAGATTTCTGAAAGCTAATTCTAGAGTCAGGAAACAAGCATCCTCAGCACTCTCCTCACCCCTCCCCTGGATATTTTTTCTTGAGAGAAGTTTGCTGCCTCTGTTCCCGAGTCTATATTCAGTGTCTTGGGCTTCAACCTCTCCCCAAATTTCATGCCTTACATTTGCATTTTGTATGTCCTGGTCAAGTATCCTCATGTTCTGCATCCAGTCTCGTTAGACCTATTTTGAAAGACTTTTATGAAAGTTAGTTTTCATACCACAAAATATTCTTATCTCATCTTCACAACTTTTTTATTCTTATAATTTCTGATGATGGCGATTGATTTGTCACTGAAAAGTTAATATACTTTTCTATAAATATCGTAAAATCCTAAATTTTTCCGACCTCCTATTAATTGTATTTAGGGACCCTCATCCTCAGAGAAAAGAATAAACTTGCTTCAGGGAAAACTCAAGGTTTTCCCTGAAGCTGTTTGAGAATTTTCTCCTACCACCCGCCAGCTCTGAGGAGCTGGATGAGATTTTCGCCTTATAATCGGTGATACACACGTAACAACATGTACCGTATATGCCACCTTTATATTAACAATGTATCTCTTAAATCTTCTGTGCCATATTATGTAAAAAATAGTTTAAAAGATGGGGTGGTAGGGGAAGTGGAATATTCAAACGGCTTCAGGAAGAAACCCAAATATTCTTCCTTGAAGCCTTTTTATCCATCTATATATATATATATATATATATATATATATATATATATATATATATATATATATATATATATATATATATATATATATATATACATATATACATATATACATATATATATATGTATATATATATTTATATATATATATATATATATATATATATATATATATATATATATATATATATATACGTATATATATATATATATATATATATATATATATATATATATATATATATATATATATATATATATATATATATATATATATATATATATATATATATATATGCAAAACAACCACTCTGAAAGAATAGAGAAATTCCAAGCGCTTTCGTGACTACTCACATTATCAAGGAACTATGAAAGTAAAGCATCCAAGGAAGCTATATAAGGGGTCTGGTCGGCACCTCACTATCAGATCCCACAACGGTTTAAACACGTGACGCGCGGCGAGCCAACTTGGAAAGGTCCTTGGCACAACTCACCCCACAAACTATTCTACCCAAGAAATAAGAAATTTTAAAGATTATTTGTCCAGTGTATTATTAAATTCTTCCCAAATTCTATTAATTATAAATGGATCTAATTTATATAAACCAAAGGAAATATTCATATTATTGTCAAAACTGCTTTTTATGAAACAAGATTCAATTATATTCCTGTCGACCATGGACTTGCTTGATACTACTTTCTCAACTTTTTGAAAATCAATTGGATGGTTAAAATCTCTTACATGAATAAATAGAGCATTGGAATCTTGTCCAGTTCTAATGCTATATTTATGTTGTTTTAATCTTAGTTCGAGATTTTTACCAGTTTGACCGTAATAAACTTTATCGCAAATTTTACAAGGAATCTTATAGACACATCCATCAGCATTTTGGGGGGAATTCTTTATCAAAAGTTTTTTTTACTGTATCGAGATTTTTGAATACAACTTTAATATTAAAAGTCTTAAGAAGAGAAGGCATATCAACCAAGTTTTCATGGTAAGGGAGAACCAACATATTTTTATTTGAATAAGGCTGGTTGTCCCTTTTTGGATTGTAAAAAGTATTTCTGGCAACTTTAAAAGATTTATCAATTACATTTCTTGGGTATTTTAAATCATTACCTATTTCATAAATTTTGGATATTTCCTCATCTATGAACTCAGGACTACAAATTCGTAAAGCTCTCAGAAACATTGATGAGAAAACAGACAGTTTGACTCTATCTTGATGCGAGGAATAATAGTGGACATAGGAACAGTTATTAGTAGGTTTTCTGTAAATTTTAAATTTGAATTCATGATTACCCTTAATAATTAAAACATCTAGAAAAGGCAATGAGTTATTTTCTTCAAACTCAACAGTAAAGTTTATTGAATGGGCTAAGCTATTTAATTTTCCAAGGAAATGGTGTATATCTTAGCTTAGCCCATTCAATAAACTTTACTGTTGAGTTTGAAGAAAATAACTCATTGCCTCCAACTGCTTCACGTCACCTCACTACAGTATATAAGCCACGTCTACGGCCCTATGCTGTACATTCTACAAGATTGATGGACTGAACACATCGACTCCAGGTTGAGGGACTGATTACCTCATTCTCCTCCTCTCCTTACGCCTTCCTCTTTGTATTGGACTGATAAAGCCACTGCGTGGCGAAACGTTTCCTGAATAAAGATTCCCATATGCTGCATAAGTGTCTCAATCTTCAACCAGCCTTATTCAAATAAAAATATGTTGGTTCTCCCTTACCATGAAAACTTGGTTGATATGCCTTCTCTTCTTAAGACTTTTAATATTAAAGTTGTATTCAAAAATCTCGATACAGTAAAAAAACTTTTGATAAAGAATTCCCCCCAAAATGCTGATGGATGTGTCTATAAGATTCCTTGTAAAATTTGCGATAAAGTTTATTACGGTCAAACTGGTAAAAATCTCGAACTAAGATTAAAACAACATAAATATAGCATTAGAACTGGACAAGATTCCAATGCTCTATTTATTCATGTAAGAGATTTTAACCATCCAATTGATTTTCAAAAAGTTGAGAAAGTAGTATCAAGCAAGTCCATGGTCGACAGGAATATAATTGAATCTTGTTTCATAAAAAGCAGTTTTGACAATAATATGAATATTTCCTTTGGTTTATATAAATTAGATCCATTTATAATTAATAGAATTTGGGAAGAATTTAATAATACACTGGACAAATAATCTTTAAAATTTCTTATTTCTTGGGTAGAATAGTTTGTGGGGTGAGTTGTGCCAAGGACCTTTCCAAGTTGGCTCGCCGCGCGTCACGTGTTTAAACCGTTGTGGGATCTGATAGTGAGGTGCCGACCAGACCCCTTATATAGCTTCCTTGGATGCTTTACTTTCATAGTTCCTTGATAATGTGAGTAGTCACGAAAGCGCTTGGAATTTCTCTATTCTTTCAGAGTGGTTGTTTTGCATATTCTGAAATCACCTGTTTACTGTGATCTTATTGCATATATATATATATATATATATATATATATATATATATATATATATATATATATATATATATATATATATATATATATATATATATTTCATCTCATCAGACAATCTCTTGGAAGCAATTAAAGCAACAGGTACGAGGACACTCACACATATTCCCAAAGCAGCCCGTCCACACGCAGCTGGGAAACTTACAGACCTGAAAAAAGTAAACGATGGTTCCACTATCTTAAATGCTCCACCAACCATCAAGGCATGGCGCAACTTGCTACTTTTTGGCAATGTCTGCTTAGCTGTGCCGGAAAGAAGGGGAAAGAGGCTAGCCTCAATGATAATTAAATCCTTAAAAGATTTTCCTAGAGTTGACAACCTCATTCGCCTTCTCCGTCAACACAAAAAAGGGAGAGGCAGAACCCCCACTCACTCTACTGACAGTGAAAAAGTCAGAGTCCAAGTGAGCAAGAAAATTGAAGAGGGCAACACAGTGGGGGCAATCAGAATTATTACCAGTGAAGATACAGTTGCTCCCAGGGATGCTGACACGGCTGAAGCACTTAGAGGAAAGCACCCTGCCAGGGAAACCAGTGGCACCAACAGTTCCAACATCTCTGTCCCCACTATGGAACCATTGATTGTGGAAGACTCAGACATTTACAAAGCAATAATGTCGTTCCCATCTGGCTCTGCTGGGGGTTACACTGGAATAAGGCCACAGCATTTAAAGGAAATGGTTTATCCAGTTATTGAGGAAATTGCAGAGACACTGCTTTCAGAGATCACAAGGTTCGTCAACAATTCCTTGGCTGGTCTGATTCCTGACGAAATTAGACCTTTCTTTTTTGGTGCAACACTTTGTGCACTTAAAAAGAAGGATGGAGGAATTCGGCCAGTTGCAGTAGGCAACACGTTACGCCGCCTCGTATCCAAAGCTGCTGTCCGAAGTATTCGTGCACAGGCAGCCATGATGCTTCAACCAAACCAGCTTGGCTTTGGGGTCTCTCAAGGAAGTGAAGCAGCGGTTCATGCAACAAGGGCGTATATCAACAACCTGCCTGAGGACAATGCAGTGGTAAAATTAGATTTCAAGAATGCGTTCAATCTCCTGAAAAGAGACGTGGTATTAGCAGCAGTACAAGAACATTTCCCTGGTCTCTTCCCCTTTGTTTCAGCTGGGTATAACAAGGAATCAATGCTTCTCTTTGGAGAGCATGAAATCACATCATCGGAGGGTGTCCAACAAGGAGATCCTCTTGCCCCATTTCTCTTCTGTATAGCAGTTAGGGAAATCACAGACTGACCAGCGAGCTAAACATCTGGTTCCTAGATGATGGCACACTAGCAGGTACAAAGGAGTCCCTCCTACATGACCTTACACAGGTAATGACACGGGGACAGGAAGTGGGTCTCGTCCTGAATCCATCCAAATGTGAAATCATCTCAGTCAGTCAACAAGTGATAAATGCAGTGAGATTAAAACTACCAGGAGCAGCAGTCATTGCCCCCACAAATAGTGTCTTGCTAGGAGCACCTCTGGGAAGCAATGCCATTGACACAATTCTCAGGAAGAAATTGGAAGAGTTAAGGAGAATGGAACAACGAATAGGCAATCTGGACACCCACGATGCCTTGTACCTTCTCACAAAGTGCTTGAGTCTGCCCAGGTTGACATATTTCCTAAGATGTGCACCTTCATATGATAACCCTATACTGCACGAATATGACAGTATTCTGAGGCAGATTTTCACGAAAGTACTTAACCTTACTCTAGAAGACGGGCAGTGGAACCAAGCTACACTTCCAGTCAGACTAGGAGGCATTGGTGTCCGCAAGTCATCACAGATTGCGTTACCTGCTTTTCTGTCCTCGTGTATTGCATCCAGAGAGCTTGTAGCAGTGATTCTCCCTGAACATCTTAGGGACAAGATTGGAGTCCAGGACCAAAAATTCATTGACGGAGCAATGATCTGGGATAATCTAACGGGCTCAGAAACCAGACCTGCTTCCCCCAACAACTACAAACAATCGCACTGGGATGGTCCAATAGTGGAAAATATAGCCTCAACAATGCTTCAGAGTGTGTCAGGGAAGGATAGAGCCCGTCTGCTGGCAGTGAGAGCCCCTCATGCTGGGGACTTTCTGTTGGCTGTTCCCAACTCCAGCCTTGGCACACGCCTCGACCCACAGACCATCCGCATCGGTGTTGCCCTTCGACTTGCAGCCCCTATTCTCGCCGAACACAGGTGTATTTGTGGCAGTGAAGCAGCAGACCGATTCGGGTACCATGGTCTTGTGTGCCGTAAATCCGAGGGAAAGATTGCAAGACATGAGGAGGTTAATAACATTATCAAGAGGAGCCTCACAACAGCTGGATGCCCAGCAGTAAGGGAGCCACCCCAACTATGCAGATCTGATGGCAGCCAGAAGCGTCCAGATGGTATCACCCTTCAAGCCTGGACAGATGGGAAGCAGGTGGTGTGGGACTATACATGTGCATCTACCTTGGCTGATACCTATCTCCAATACACCAGGGAGGAAGGAGGGGCTGCTGCCAGCTTCAGGGAGTCCCAAAAGTCTAGAAAATATGGAGAACTTGCCCATCATTATATGTTTGTTCCCATAGGCTCAGAGACCCTTGGCTCATGGGGAAAGAGTGCATCTAAATTCCTTAAGGAGCTGGGAAAAAGACTCATCAGGGTAACTAGGGATCCCAGGGCAGCTAATTTTCTGTTCCAGCGGCTCAGTGCGGCTGTTCAAAGGGGTAATGCCTGCTGTATTTTGAGAACACGCCCCAACTCTGAGGAGCTGGATGAGATTTTCGCCTTATAATCGGTGATACACACGTAACAACATGTACCTTATATGCCACCTTTATATCAACAATGTTTCTCTTAAATCTTCTGTACCATATTATGTAATAAAATATTCCTATTGGTAAAATAAATATATATATACTAAAAGATGAGGTGGTAGAGGAAGTGGAATATTCAAACGGCTTCAGGAAGAAATCCAAATATTCTTCCTTGAAGCCTTTTTATGCACTTCTCCGAGGCTATGGGTCCCACAATTTACACCAGAGGTGGACCCCATCCTATATAGTTATATATATATATATATATATATATATATATATATATATATATATATATATATATATATATATATATATATATATATATATTTATATATATATATATATATATATACATATATATATATTTATATATATATATATATATATGTATATATATTTATATATGTATATATATATATATATATATATATATATATATATATATATATATATATATATATATATATATATATATATATATATATATATATATATATATATATATGCGTGTGTGTGTGCGTGTGTGTGTGCGTGTGCGTGTGCGTGTGTGTGTGCGTATGTGTGTGCGTGTGTGTGTGCGTGTGTGTGTGTGCGTGTACTCACCTAGTTGAGGTTGCGGGGGTCGAGTCCGAGCTCCTGGCCCCGCCTCTTCACTGATCGCTACTAGGTCACTCTCCCTGAGCCGTGAGCTTTATCATACCTCTGCTTAAAGCTATGTATGGATCCTGCCTCCACTACATCACTTCCCAAACTATTCCACTTACTGACTACTCTGTGGCTGAAGAAATACTTCCTAACATCCCTGTGATTCATCTGTGTCTTCAGCTTCCAACTGTGTCCCCTTGTTACTGTGTCCAATCTCTGGAACATCCTGTCTTTGTCCACCTTGTCAATTCCTCTCAGTATTTTGTATGTCGTTATCATGTCCCCCCTATCTCTCCTGTCCTCCAGTGTCGTCAGGTTGATTTCCCTTAACCTCTCCTCGTACATACCTCTTAGCTCTGGGACTAGTCTTGTTGCAAACCTTTGCACTTTCTCTAGTTTCTTTACGTGCTTGGCTAGGTGTGGGTTCCAAACTGGTGCCGCATACTCCAATATGGGCCTAACGTACACGGTGTACAGGGTCCTGAATGATTCCTTATTAAGATGTCGGAATGCTGTTCTGAGGTTTGCTAGGCGCCCATATGCTGCAGCAGTTATTTGGTTGATGTGCGCTTCAGGAGATGTGCCTGGTGTTATACTCACCCCAAGATCTCTTTCCTTGAGTGAGGTTTGTAGTCTCTGGCTCCCTAGACTGTACTCCGTCTGCGGTCTTCTTTGCCCTTCCCCAATCTTCATGACTTTGCACTTGGTGGGATTGAACTCCAGGAGCCAATTGCTGGACCAGGTCTGCAGCCTGTCCAGATCCCTTTGTAGTTCTGCCTGGTCTTCGATCGAGTGAATTCTTCTCATCAACTTCACGTCATCTGCAAACAGGGACACCTCAGAGTCTATTCCTTCCGTCATGTCGTTCACAAATACCAGAAACAGCACTGGTCCTAGGACTGACCCCTGTGGGACCCCGCTGGTCACAGGTGCCCACTCTGACACCTCGCCACGTACCATGACTCGCTGCTGTCTTCCTGACAAGTATTCCCTGATCCATTGCAGTGCCTTCCCTGTTATCCCTGCTTGGTCCTCCAGTTTTTGCACCAATCTCTTGTGTGTGTGTGCGTGTGTGTGTGTGTGTGTGTGTGTGTGTGTGTGTGTGTGTGTGTGTGTGTGTGTGCGTGTGTGTATGTGCGTGTGTGTGTGTGCGTGTGTGTGCGTGTGTGTGTGCGTGTGTGTGTGCGAGTGTGTGTGCGTGTGTGTACTCACCTAATTGTGGTTGCAGGGGTCGAGACTCAACTCCTGGCCCCGCCTCTTCACTGATCGATACTAGGTCCTCTCCCTCTCTACTTCCTGAGCTTTGTCATACCTCTTCTTAAAGCTATGTATGGTTCCTGCCTCCACTACTTCACTTGCTAGGCTATTCCTCTTCCTGACGACTCTATGACTGAAGAAATACTTCCTAACGTCCCTGTGACTCGTCTGAGTCTTCAGCTTCCAGTTGTGACCCCTTGTTTCTGTGTCCCGTCTCTGGAACATCCTATCTCTGTCCACCTTGTCTATTCCCCGCAGTATCTTGTATGTCGTTATCATGTCTCCCCTGACCCTTCTGTTCTCCAGTGTCGTCAGTCAGATTTCCCTCAACCTTTCCTCGTACGACATTCCCCTGAGTTCTGGGACTAGCCTTGTTGCAAACCTTTGTACTTTCTCTAACTTCTTGACGTGCTCGACCAGGTGTGGGTTCCAGACTGGTGCTGCATACTCCAGTATGGGCTTAACATACACATTGTACAGTGCCTTGAACGATTCCTAATTAAGGTATCGGAACGCTATTCTCAGGTTTGCCAGGCGCCCGTATGCTGCAGCAGTTATTTGGTTGATGTGTGCCTCCGGTGACGTGCTCGGTGTTATGGTCACCCCAAGGTCTTTCTTCCTGAGTGAGGTCTGTAGTCTTTGTCCACCTAGCCTATACTCTGTCTGCGGTCTTCTTTGCCTCTGTGTGTGCGCGTGTGTGTGCGTGTGTGCGTGCGTGTGTGTGTGCGTGTGTGCGTGTGTGTGTGCACGTGTGTGTGTGTGTGTGCGTGTGTGTGTGCGCGTGTGTGTGCGTGTATGTGTGTGCGCGTGTGTGTGCGCGTGTGCGTGTGCGTGTGTGTGTATTTGTGTGTGTGTGTGTGTGTGTGTGTGTGTGTGTGTGTGTGTGTGTGTGTGTGTGTGTGTGTGTGTGTGTGTGTGTGTGTAACAACACTGCGAATAGCCGAGGATTCGAACCCATGGTGCTTTGGCCCGCCTCATGGTGAGCGAAAACCACATGACACTCTAACCCACAGGACCACGCAATGCTACAAGAATCAAGCACCCAGCAGAGCTAGATGTTTTACCTTGATCCGAGGACATACTGTGGTGTGGGTGCCTCTTAGTTAATTTCATTCTACTCCCCGTTTGGTGTACTAGCCTCACCATGAGGCGAGCCAAAACGACATGGGTTCGAGTTCTCGGCTAGTCACAGTGTTGTTATTGATTAAATACCATTCGTTCGTGGTTGCAATAACAAATATACTGCTTGTGGAGGCTAGTACACCAAACTGGGACGGGGAATAGAATGAAATTAGCTCAGAGGCAACCACACCACCGTATGTCCTCGGATCAAGATAAAAGACCTAACTCTGCTGGGTGCTTGATTCTTGTAGGATTGAGTGGTCCTGTTGGTTAGAGAGTCATGTGACTTTCACTCACCATGAGGTGGGCCAAAACGACGTGGGTTCGAGTCCTCGGCTAGTAGCAGTATTGCTATTGATTAAATACCTCTCGCTCATAGTTACAATAATATATATATATGTATATATATATATATATATATATATATATATATATATATATATATATATATATATATATATATATATATATATATATATATATATATATATATATATATATATATATATATACATATATGCAAGATCACAGTAAACAGGTGATTTCAGAATATGCAAAACAACCGCTTTGAAAAAATAATGAAATTCCAAACGCTTTCGTGACTACTCATATTATCAAGGAACAATAAAAGTAATGCATCAAAGGAAGGCATATAAAGGGTCTAGACCACACCTCACTATCACATCCCACAACAAAGCAACACCTGATGTGCGAATCATAAGAAAGAGAACACTACAGCAGGCCTGCTGGCCCAACTAGACAGGTCCTTCACACAACCCACAAACATACTATTCTACCCAAAAATTAAGATTTATTATTTGTCCAATGTATTATTAAATTCTTCCCAAATTCTATTAATTATAAATGGATCTAATTTATATAAACCAAAGGAAATATTCATATTATTGTCAAAACTGCTTTTTATGAAACAAGATTCAATTATATTCCTTTCGACTATCAACTTTCTCAACTTTTTGAAAATCAATTGGATGGTTAAAATCTTTCATATGAATAAATAGAGCATTGGAATCTTGTCCAGTTCTAATGCTATATTTATGTTGTTTTAATCTTAGTTGCAGACTTTCACCAGTTTGACCGTAATAAACTTTATCGAAAATTTTACAAGGAATCTTATAGACACATCCGTCAGCATTTTGGGGGGAATTCTTTATCAAAAGTTTTTTTTACTGTATCAAGATTTTTAAATACAACTTTGATGTTAAAAGTCTTAAGAAGAGAAGGCATATCAACCAAGTTTTCATGGTAAGGGAGACCCAACATATGTTTAGTTGAATAAGGCTGGTTGTCCCTTTTTTGATTGTAAAAAGTATTTATTGCAATTTTATTAAAAGTTTTATCAATTACGTTTCTTGGGTATTTCAGATCATTAGGTATTTCATAAATTTTGGATGTTTCCTCATCTATGAACTCTGGACTACAAATACGCAAAGCTCTTAAAAACATTGATGAGAAAACAAACAGTTTAACTCTATCTTTATGTGAAGAAAAATAGTGTACATAGGAACAGTTATTTGTAGATTTTCTGTAAATTTTAAATTTGAATTCATTATTACTCTTAATAATTAAGACATCTAGAAAAGGCAATGAGTTATTTTCCTGAAACTCAACAGTGAAGTTTATAGAATGGGCTAAGCTATTTAATTTAACAAGGAAATGGTGTATATCTACAATCTTGGGCATAAGACACAAAATATCATCAACGTATCTGAACCATTTAGTTCTATTAGGGAGGATTGTGCTAAGCAGCCTTGTTTCAAAACATTCCATGTAAAGGTTACTAAGAACAGGTGAAAGAGGATTTCCCATTGCCATACCAAACTTCTGAGTGTAAAAAATGTAATTAAATACAAATTTTTCATCAACAATGCAAAGTTTAATATGTTTAATGATAGTAGGAACTGGCAATAGTAAATCATAATTAACGAGTTCTTCAGATAAGAAACTTAATAAATCATCAACAGGAACTTTCGTAAACAAGGAAGTAACATCAATACTAACCATGTTAAAATCATTCAAGTCAGTCAAGGAGCTTAATTTATCAACTAAATCTATGTTGTTTTTAACAATAAAGTTAGAAATTTTGCCAACAATAGGGCTCAAAATGTCAACAAGCCATTTGGATAATTTATATGAAACTGATCCTATGGACCTACTGATTGGTCTGACTGGATTCCCTGGTTTGTGTGTTTTTATTAGCCCATACATGTAAGGTAAAGATGGATTAGTGGAAGTAAATTGTTTGATTAATTCATCGTTGCCTTTCAGTACAAGTTTTATTGTTTTACTGAAATTGCTGTTAACGGTTTCTAAGGGATTCTTTCTAAGTTTAGAATAGGTTTTAGTATCATCTAAGAGATTATTCATTTTTTCTTGATAATCATTTTCTTTCATAATTACTATTGCATTTATTTTATCTACTTTAATAAGGATCAATTTTTTATTATTATTAAGTGTTTTATAAGACTTAAAGATTTTTTGAGGGCAATTGGGAATGTTTTGTTTTAACATAGAGCTATATACCATTCCTTTACTAATATTAATATTATCAGTGGATAAATCAGAAGATTTTTCAAAGTTACAAAAGGCTTTTGCAATTTCAAAAATTTTTTTGAAGTTGCAAAACTTAAGCCAAAACCTAGAGCAGCAGCTGTATTTTTATCTAATAATTCATCTGATAAGTTAATTACAAAATTGTTATTAGCATGCTTTGTCCAATCACTATTTTCAATTAAAATGTCTAATTTTCTTTGTAGTTTGTTTTTGAGTTGATTACAAATTCTTCTGAGTTTATTATAGCAATGATCCAACATACTGTGTTTCCATTCTGATGGAATGGCCTGATTAAATGAGTATTTTTTGTTTGTCAATATTTTGAATGCTTCCTTCTCTTGTATTTTAGTAATTTCATTATGTTTCTGAAGAATAATTCTCATAAAATCATCAAAAGGACGATCTCTCATGTCAAGGATGATATTGGGTAAAAGAGACTTGGGCAGATCTTGTTCATTTAAACAGTTTTTTTTTTTAATTAAATTGAATTTTTAACTTGTGGGACTTGATCAGTGCAGAAGAAAATTGGGAAACAAAAGAAATATGATTAGGAAAGCTTATCGAGAACATTCTGAAGAGTCGTGTAGTACCTATTAATGCAAAAAGATCACAGTAAACAGGTGATTTCAGAATATGCAAAACTACTGTGAAAGAATAATGAAATTCCAAGCGCTTTCGTGACTACTCATATTATCAAGGAACAATAAAAGTAATGCATCAAAGGAAGGTATATAAAGGGTCTAGACCACACCTCACTATCACATCCCACAACAAAGCAACACCTGACGCGTGACTCATAAGAAAGAGAACACTGCAGCAGGCCCGCTGGCCGAACTAGACAGGTCCTTCACACAACCCACAAGCAAACTATTCTACCCAAAAATTAAGATTTATTATTTGTCCAATGTATTATTAAATTCTTCCCAAATTCTATTAATTATAAATGGATCTAATTTATATATACCAAAGGAAATATTCATATTATTGTCAAAACTGCTTTTTATGAAACAAGATTCAATTATATTCCTGTCGACCATGGACTTGCTTGATACAACTTTCTCAACTTTTTGAAAATCAATTAGGTGGTTAAAATCTATTGCATGAATAAAAATAGCATTGGAATCTTGTCCAGTTCTAATGCTATATTTATGTTGTTTTAATCTTAGTTCGAGACTTTTACCAGTTTGACCGTAATAAACTTTATCGCAAATTTTACAAGGAATCTTATAGACACATCCGTCAGCATTTTAGGGGGAATTCTTTATCAAAATTTTTTTTTACTGTATCATGTTTTTTAAATACGACTTTGATATTAAAAGTCTTAAGAAGAGAAGGCATATCAACCAAGTTTTCATGGTAAGGGAGAACCAACATATTTTTAATTGAATTAGGTTGGTTGTCTCTTTTTGGATTGTAAAAAGTATTTCTAGCAATTTTAAAAGATTTATCAATTACGTTTCTTTGGTATTTCAGATCATTAGCTATTTCATAAATTTTGGATATTTCTTTATCTATGAACTCTGGACTACAAATACGCAAAGCTCTCAAAAACATTGATGAGAAAACAGACTGTTTAACTCTATTTTGATGTGAAGAATAATAGTGCTTTATTAACTCGTTTGATGCTATGGAAGATAGGAAAGCTGGTAGAGCAATCTGGGAGGATCTACGTACTCCTAGCCCTCCAAGCCTGACCGGAAGTGAGGCTTGCAACCACTGTCCATCTTCAAGGGAAAGATTCAATACACTCTCTAGCATGGACTTAAGGAGAGAATCATATTCCTTGAGTTTTGGACTGCTGAAGGCTGCGGAGCATCTCAGAAAGTAGGTAAGTTTTGGAATTGACAGGCACCTGGTGAGTAGGTAGAAGGCATCATGTGTATCAGTGTCTTTCATCCTGCCTTCCATTGTCCGGAGGTCTGAGACTTTTTTTTCTAGGATCAGATCAATGGCATTGGACCCAAGAGAAGCACAAAGGAGAGTGAAATTGGCTGGATCAATGGCTCGTGCTCCTTGTAAAACAGCACTAATTGTCTGGATCATCTGTCGATTGGTAGAAACTATTTCACATTTGATGGGGTTTAAAGATAGGCCCAGGCTTTCTCCCATGACTTTAATTTTTCTGATGCCCTCTAGGAGAGATTCTGTTGAGCCAGCTAGGATACCATCATCCAAGAACAAGATTTTGAGCTCACTGGAGAGTGCTTCTGTGACTTCCTTGATAATCAAACAGAATATATATATATATATATATATATATATATATATATATATATATATATATATATATATATATATATATATATATATATATATATATATATATTCATTTATTTACTCGATGCACATACGGTGTATATGTTACATGTAGTGTTCAAGAATGTGGCTGTTATAAACATAGTTTCTGTGCATTTGATTCGCTTGTTCTTTCTTTTCTTCCTTTCTCTGTTTCCTCATCCTACCGTATTTCTCTTTTCCCCATCCTTATTTGCCTCTGCCATCCCTTGTGCAGTTTGTGTCCATGACCACGCAGTCACATCTTATAATGTGGTTGCTGTTTAATATACAACCCATAAATAAAGTTGAGTCAGTAAATGTCCACAATAAAAGCAGTCAACCTTTCGCTCGTAAAATATCAGGAAAGAAGAAATTAGTTTTTTTCAAGTTGTGTTTTAGAATCTTGCTCTGAAAATTAGCTACACTTATTTTAATGCAAGTATTATCTTGTAATGTTTTGAGCGCCCATTTAGAAAGATTTATTTGTGATGTTAATAAATTTTGCCATCCGGGCATAGCAAAGATTTCCGTATCATAGTGGTGGAAAAGATTTATTGAGGGCTTTGTAATGCAGAAGACCCTGACTTTAATTTATGTTCAGAATCAGCATTTCTCCTTCATTTTCTGTTATATAAAGATTCTATTCAATTCCAGACCTTAGTAGTGTTTGAGTGACATGCTAAGAGTATGATACATTTTATTCAGCATGTCACACACCCATATAGGCATGCCCTCCTGACCAGTGAACCAGGTGCTAAGGGTATTATGAGTAGGAATCCCATCGTTATGCTAGTAAATTTGTTCAACTACAAGGAAGCCCGCCAAAGTTGTGAAGCGATGTGGGACTCCTGTAAACCAGCTTTAGCAAACTTACCTCCCAGTCTTGTCGCATCGGTTCTCACTATGTATCTTACTTGCATTTGTTTTATTGTACATATTCCCTGTATATATACATTACCTTTTTGCCTGTTCCTACTTGGTTATCGTGCTACAGCCAAGTGTGCAAGCCACTAGATTACACCTGTGTTCGTAATAGTCTGAGCGACGAATTAATTTCGTCTACCCGAGAGACAGGGTCTTGTTTATGGTACCTCACATAATGTTGT
Source organism: Cherax quadricarinatus (assembly GCF_038502225.1). Taxonomy (NCBI): domain Eukaryota; kingdom Metazoa; phylum Arthropoda; class Malacostraca; order Decapoda; family Parastacidae; genus Cherax; species Cherax quadricarinatus. Next base: position 31,006,094 of record NC_091292.1, on the reverse strand, counting down.
AGGTGTACCCGGAACTCAGCACGCCTGTACTCTCGCTCTCCCGGGGAACGCCCTCTCCAGTCTTATTTTGAAGAAGTCAGGTTCATCTCAACTGTCTTTGTTTTTATTTCTTATCTTTATTTGTTTATTTCTTGTCCCTCTTTTTCAACTGTTTATACGTTACTCCATACAGTGCACAATAATGAATTTTGAATGAGTTTTTAATTTACATCAAACATTATTACAATTTTTATTTATTTTTGATGTTTTAGCCTAATTTTGTAGGAATTTATTCTGCGTTACCATTTGTATTCTTCAGTCATAAGTGAGGCTTCATTAATTTGTATTTCGATCGTATTAAATAAAAAGCTTTAAACTATTAATTATAGTTTCATAATGTTTTATTCTCAATTTAAGGCACAGGAGAATAAAAAAATACAAAATTCATTGTAATATTCTCTTAAGTGAAAATACAAAGCATTAAATTTTGTCTCATATTATTCTACATTTGACTTCATGTGTTGCATAAATCTTACATATTAATTAACAATCATAAACTTACTTATAGTCTACCATTTTACATTCTGTGTTGTTTTAAAGTTCATTATTACATGTTTTCATAGTTTAAATCTGAATGCCATAATTTACGAAATATATTGAGCTAAACTGATGCCATACATATTCTTTTATTTCAATACTACACATTTTATATATAACATTATTTATACTTTTACCATTAAATGTTTCCATATCGGTGGTAGATAAAACGTCCTTAAACACTGGTGTGAAATGTATAAGTCTTCCCTTTACTCTGCATGTATTTTGAAGCTTTAACAGATCAGCTGTATAGCCCTTGTGGCTTAGCGCTTCTTTTTGATTATAATAATAATAATTTAACAGAGCAGATCTTTCGTTTTAAAGCTATAAGGGCACTAATATTATGTGCACCCATCTTCGATTTGAGTAAATCTAGCATACTGTGTCTACTCGAGTCGTACACTGGCTGATAACTTCACTTGGGATACTGAGAAAAAGTCCACGAAACTAGCAAGTGATTCTCTCTTCAATTCCATGTACAAATCCCTTCACTTTTCAGTGAATATCTGTGTAAAATAAATTCCCATTGTCACCAAAATATGGTTTCAAGACTGTACCATAAGTGATATAATTTCGTTTTTGAAAGCTCAAGAATTTGAAAGCCAAGGCAGAGGGGCCTCCCCTCTAGTTTGCCATTAATTTCTTTTCCTAAAAGAAGAAATTACTCTACATTGATCTAATTGTATCACATTTTTAAACAAACGTGGATCCCTAGCAGCTTTACTAAATTATTTTATAAAGAATATAAAGGCACAATACTATTACTGGAACAGAACATATATAAACCTCGCACAGGAGAGACCCAAACTTATGACGACGTTTCGGTTCGATTTGGACCACTAACTAGTCATCCAGCTAATGGTCTCTGCCGCAGCAAAACGTCGTCATTAGTTTCATTCTGCGGGTTATTTGTGTAAATCCTTTCATACTGTATTTTTAAGTTCCCTTTACATCCAGATATTCAGCAAAGATTTCCTGTAAATGACATTGTTGGCAAGCTTAAATTGATTTTATTTTATTGGACACTGGATATTAGTTCTCTATTCAATATTAGTTCTAATGAAATTTTCAAAATACCTGCTTTGTGTGTTTTCATAAACATCATGGACAATATCATTCTCTACTCGTAAATCCATTAAGAGTTTGAACAAATCTTGGCTCACCATCTAATGTTTCTGAAGATGACTTGCTGTTAATTTGTTATTTAATGTTAGAATATGAAAGAAGGAGGGAAAGGTTATCTGTATATCTAGCCTCCTCAAGTTTAACAGACTGGTATCACGCAAAATCGAATACCACTTATCTCCCTGACAAGACATAGCGTTAGACCAGCATCAACAATGCCATCCTTTTTCTTCAGGGTATATCTTTGGTGTTCCCTTTTGAGGAAGGGCTTCTACTTTGGCAGTGTCATACAAACTGTAGAAGTCCCGATACGTTATACGTAAACCTTATAAGGCCTCAAAAAAGAGGTTCACTAATGAATTATCTGCCTTCCTAAACTCTCATTAAAGTGATCAACTCTCAGCGTAATAACTCTTTGTTAGTTTGTACAAATGTGTGAAGAAATTGTATTTATTTCTAACCTTGATTTGAATAAGAAAGCATTCTAACTGAATGAGAGTAAAGCAATGTAGTAATCAACATCCATCTTATATACAACATCTACCAAAATTCTCACATTTGATTTATGGTATAACATCAAATAATCACTGAAAACCTTGTGATGTTCTGACTGAAATAAGTTTTCTTTATGTTTACAATTCTTCTGAGTAATCTCACAGGTTTTCAGTGCATTTAAGAATTTGTTTTTGGATGGCAACTAAGTTTCATCTGTTCTCTCCAAGCTTTCTATATATTCATAACACAATATCTGTTTTTCCCTGCTGAGTACGGGGATATCTGCTGTGGGTACATCTTTAAATATGGAATTCATGTATGTCTGTGGTTTACCTGCCTTAATGTGTTGCTTTACCGAAGTGGATGATGAACCATTTTAACAAACTCAGTGCATCCTAAAATCTAACCTTCGTGATCCCCCACCTTCAAAACGTTAATGCTTGTCTGGAAAGAATGAGAGGGAATTTCTTCTCATACATTTCCTTAAGAATAATCGTCATGTCATACAAAATGTTATAACAAAACGTCATCATCATTTCTCTCTTTTCTTTGTAAATTATGAATAAAATAAGCTCCCAGATAACCGTTCATTGGTAAGGTATGGTTGTGGCGTCTGTGTTTCATATTTAAATTTTCAAACCTCACATAACTGTTGCACCTTTTTCGTACAGCAAATGTTGCCTCCTGCTCAGGGGACATATCTATATCATAACATCTGTGTTTTGATACTATCCCAAATCCTATTCATTCTCGTAATAAATTGAGTAATAGGATCTAGACTCTTATATGCATCTTTCCGGACTACTTTCTCTTCCTTATGAATGATAATGTATGAATAAGTTATTTCTTTATGATCTACTTCAGTTTTATCTTTGAAGGAGAGGTGTTAATTACACAATGAAAAACAAAGATGCCGACATATTCACTAGAATGCATCTGCCCTTAATTTTGAACCTTACAATTGCATCATTCTCCGGAAATTAAGTTTGAATGAACTTCCGTGATTCTTCATGTCCTCCTAATTATTCCTGACTAACTACTCTCGTCAAATAAGTTTGGCACAATTTAAATGATGCATCATTCTCTTTGATCAATATTTGTGTGCATGTAATTATAAAATTCTTCGATTAATACCATCAGTATGCATCATTTCCTGGCGTAGCTAATGTAAAGCCCATCTTTATCATTGTTTTAAACTGCATATTCATTACATATCCGAGAGTTTAAGAATTTTCTTGGGAAAAAAATGAATGGTGAATCCTGATGATACAAGAAAATTAAAAATGTAAAATCAGAAGATCAAATCATTAGTGTTTTAGAAATTGGGCACTGACAGAAAAGAAAATATTCAACGTGAGAGGTGGGAATCTGTTACTGATTGTGTTCCCAATAGCTGTAGAGGTGGTTTCGTCATTTCTTACAAAAAACGCAAATAATTTTATGTAGCGCCACCATTTATGGGGGCGGGGAGAGGAGATATTGAAACATGGTGGGAGGACTCCTAAGACTCAAACACCGAGAGTGCCAAACCACTGGTAATGTAACGAGAAAAAGAGAAGTAAAGCAAAATGAATCGAACATAAGAACATAAGATCCTCCTTTCTTATGTTCTTATGTTCTTATGCTCTTGTATAGTGCACACAGGGCCGGATTACCGCATAGGCAAACTAAGCATTTGCCTAGGGCCCCGCGCATTTGGGGGCCCCGCAGTCCAAGGGGTTCAGGGCCTCATCCAAGACTGCGCACATGGTGCAAGTGCAAAGGGGTCCCTACCTAAAAAGTTCAAGTGTTTGGAGAGTAAAATTGAATTTTAAAAATTAATCAAAACAAAAATAAATAATGAAAAAAAAATAAAATAAAAATAAATAAATCTAACCATAGATGGCAACACTCAACACGCCTTTGTTTACATCAGAACAGCTGTGTTTTCCCGCTAATGGGTGAGTACGGGAGATTCCTCTCCAATTTTCTGTAGTAATTACACGTTATCTAGACTTGTACTGTGTCAAATTAACTGAAGTTTTGTTGATAGACATTGATGTGTATGGATAAATGTTTGTTTTCGCCTCTAAATATTAAGGGAGGTACCTGGTAGGGTTACTTGACCAGTAAAGATGCATGGACCAGCAAAGACGCATTTTTGGTAAAAATACTATAAAGAAAAACGTAAAAACGCAAACTGACTTCCGTTTGTAGGCTTTAAAAGCACTTTGTCCTGTCTTTAAGTCTTTATCATTTCAATAACAGATCTCAATTGATTGATGTTCTACATCACTTCCGTCGCAAATGCTTAGTTTTCAAGTTGCGACGGAAGTGATGTAGAACATCAATTAATTTACTACATATTTCCACAAAAACACATAAGCCACATCAAAAAATCGTTGGTTGGGTGAAACTGAAAATTGTCCCTGCATTCTTTAATTCTCATGTCCTTATCTATGGTGGTAGGCCATATATCATGCAAAACATAATGATTAGTTTAGTTATGAAATGGTAATATAAATACCATTGTGCATTGTTCTTGGACTCGGTATGATTTCTGTTTAAGTAAATTGGAGATCAAGGAGGATGAATTAGTAAAATATTCGTAGTCCAAATCACTAACCTAATCTATGGTAAAAGTTCTGTATATGACTCCTTTCTGGTAACGTTTTGAATTTTTAGATGCGCAGCCAGAGGAAAGGGGCTACAAGGGCCATATCCCCCCAACTGACAGAAAAAAAAAATTAATAATAATTAAAAAATTAATAATAATTGATAATGAAAAATTTGTATTTGCATGATTACAGACAGTGATACATCCTCATTATGGCATCTCGTGAACGTGATGTTGGACGTTCTTATGCGAGTGGGTCACAGAAAAGAAAGAAGAAAATTCAAGAAGAAGAACAGAAAAAGAAAGATGTAGGAAGCTGCAGAAAGATCACAGACATGCTCACGAAAACAGTTTCTGATGTTACCAGTACAGTTGAATCTGCAGATACGTCAGATCATACAGGAAGCCCTCCCTCCATTATTTCTCAGCCAGCATCTACTTCTTTTGTGTCTCCTCTCAATGTCTCAACGGATATTTCATCCACAGGATTTGTCTTAAAAGATCCTGCCTTATGGCCAAATGTAATCCCAGATTCTCTACGTAATGCTTTCATTGCAGAAAACTTCAGTCAAACTCTGAACATTGACTTCAGGAAATCAGCAAGGATTTATGATGATGGAAGTCGTCGTTGTTTAAAGTCATCTGTGTTTTAAAGGAAGCTTGCAAATTCAGAAACTGTGAAAAGATCATGGCTGGTATACTCTGAAAGCTCAGGAAAAGTGTACTGTTCAGCATGCAAGCTATTTTCTACCAAAGAAAATACCTTCACACAGGGGTTCAATGACTGGAAAAAATCCAAGCGTTTCGAGGAACATGAAAACAGCACCACTCACAGGAGCTGCATTTTAGCCAGTGTATTTCGTGCACAGAAAAAAGGCTTATTGGATTCTCATTTGGAAAATCAAACTGAAAAAGAGCGCACTTATTGGAGAAAAGTTCTAGAAAGAGTTGTTGCTGTTGTAAAATTCTTAGCTCTAAGAGGACTTGCTTTCCGTGGAGAAAATGAGGTTTTTGGTTCGGAAAATAATGGCAATTTCCTAGGGATCATAGAACTGTTAGCACAATTCGATCCATTCTTAGCAAATCATGTGTCACGCCTTGGGAATGCAGGAAGAGGCACTGTATCTTACATGTCATCTACTATATGCAATGAATTTATTGAACTGATGACTAAGAAGGTCCTCAATAACATCATAGCAGCTGTGAAAACTGCAAAATACTTTGCAATAAGTGTAGATTCAACACTCCAGTCGACTCCAGTGGAAAGCCTGTAGAGCGCTTTATAAAATTCATTCCTCTTTCAGGCCATGATGGAGAAACAATGATGAATGCAGTACTGGATACTCTGCTTGAACATGGTCTCTTTATTATGGATTGCCATGGCCAGAGCTACGACAATGCAAGTAACATGTCGGGTAAATATAATGGATTGCAAGCTCGTATCAAGCAAATCAACCCACTTGTTGAATATGTGCCCTGCTCAGCACATTCTCTTAATCTTGTTGGGTCATGTGCTGCGGAGTGTTGTGTCGCTGCAGTTTCATTTTTTGGACTTTTACAAGCACTCTTTAATTTTTTCTCTGCTTCAACGCATCGGTGGAGTATACTCAAGTCAACCATTCATGGAGATGTCATCAAATCATTATCAACAACAAGGTGGTCAGCGCAGCATGATGCATCACATGCTTTGAAAGACAGCTTTGCTGAAATACGTTCTGCTTTGATCCAAATAGCAGAGGATGAAGACCAGACAGCAACTACAAGAAGCGAAGTAGCCAGCTTAGCATCAAAATAGGAAGATTTTGAATTGGCCTTACTCTGTGTGCTTTGGGACTGTATACTGGAACGGTTAAATGCCACGAACAAGTCACTTCAGAAAATTGAAATTGAAATGGCTACTTGTGCTAACCTCTGTGCAGGCTTAGTGGAATTTGTAAGCTCACTTCGCAATGATGAAGCTTTTGGAATGTTTGAAGAGAAAGCTAAACTGCTGGTGAAAGACTACAGTTACCGGGCTGATCATCAGCGGTCAAGGAAGAGGAAACGCAATTTTGAAGAGCCAGACAATGAAATTGTGTTGCTACCAAGGCAGAAATGTAAGACAGCTACATACTTCGTCATTCTGGATTCACTGATTACAGAATTGGTGAAAAGAAAAGAAATGTACCAGAATCTCAATGACAAGTTTGGATTTCTGTTCAAAATTACTACTATGCCAGATGCAGAATTGAGAGAAGCTGCATTAAAGTTGCAACAACACCTTTCAGCAGATGTTCAGGACACATTTGTTGAAGAAATAGTTCATTTTTCTGGGTATATGAATCAGATTAAAGCTCCACCTGAAAAATGTGCGCCCTCAGCTGCTTTGAAACATTTAAAAAATGCAGGTATCTCAGAAACCTTCCCTAATGTTGACTTAGTATATCGCCTTTACCTAACACTTCCAGCTACTAACTGTGAAGGAGAACGTTCATTTTCTGTTTTGAAAAGAGTGAAAAACCAGCTCCGTTCAACAATGAGCCAAGACAAATTGTGTAACCTAGCCTTGTTGACCATTGAGTCTGATCTAACAAGAAATATTGATTTTCAGAATATAATTGATAATTTTGCCAATATGAAATCCAGAAAAAAGTTTATTTAAGAAGTGCCTGTGAATATAAACAATTCTTTACTTTCTTGAGTTTATATGATTTGATAGTCTTATGCATGATGCAATGATAACAATAATGGTCAGTGATTTATAAAGAGAATAATAGTGCTGTAGTGGTTATGCTGAATATAATAGGTACATGATGTCACTACTTTAATAGCCTAATCTAGTAATACTATGCTGTCTTGAGTTTATTCTCTTTAAAATGCATGATTTAACAAGATAGTTATAATGGCTGTTGGTAAATGGTTTTGGTTGTCTTGATGTACTTTCCCTATTAAATTTAATCTAAATAGCCAAAATGTATTTAATTAGACCTTAAACAGGCTCACACCGACCCCCTCCCTCCAACCCCAAGCTGGAAGGGGTCGCTTCACTTACCCGTAACTCAAAGGGGCCCCGCCAATCTGAATAGCCTAGGGCCCGGAGACTTCTTAATCCGGTCCTGAGTGCACAGTGAACCCTTCAGATCGCATATTGACCGCCATTGAACCTATCAATCGCACCAGATATTACAATATTAATAAATATTTAGAATCTAACAAAGAATTCTGACTACATAAAGTCCATGCTTAATTTGTTAAAAATGGATCTGAAGATGGTAAACTAATTAATCCCATTTCCAGTCAAAAGAGTCTAGACAAATGAAATATTTTAAACGAAAATAATATAAATATGAATAAGAGATTCCGTGACGAGGACGTACCTCTGATGCATCATTTGAGAATTGACAAGTGTTTATTGCACGTTATATATAAATATACATACATATATATATATATATATATATATATATATATATATATATATATATATATATATATATATATATATATATATATATATATATATATATATATATATATATATATATATATATATATATATATATATATACATACATATATATATATATATATATATATATATATATATATATATATATATATATATATATATATATATATATATATATTTGTATATATGTGTATGTATATATGTCGTGCTGAATATGTAAAACTGGTCAATTAGCAAGAACTTATTTAAAATTATATCCTTTCCGAAATTTTCTCTTATACGTTTAAAGATATATTTTTTTCATTAATGTTAATGTAAAATTTTTTAATTTTGCACCAAAAGAATCTTAGAAAAGTTACCTAACCTTATTATAACAAGAGCAATTTATTTTAGCTAACAAAACTAAATATATTTTAAATACGTTTACAATAATTTAGTACTAAACAAACACAATCAAATATTTTTTTTTCGTTAGATTCAGAATGATTTTGGCGAAATTATTGCATGCACAAATTTTCACTTGTCCTATATGGCAAGATGAGCGTTGCTACTTAAGCCAAGATCGCAAGTTCTGCCTATTCGGCACGACATATGTATATATATATATATATATATATATATATATATATATATATATATACATACATACATACATATATCCATACAAATTTAATTCTAGGAAAATGTTTGAAATTTATTAATCTATTAACTTAGAATATGGTTACAATATTAATAAAAGGAATTCATTAAGTGCAGGTTTCAATTCTAGGGGCCACGAACGCAATTACTGTTGCCCCCTAGTGTTAGAGGTCACATAAACAGTTCGTGACCTTTTTTCTGAAAAGTGGGAATTTTTATGAGGCTTAATATTAAAAAGAAGCTTAACTAGTGTGTACTGTTTTTGTAATAGATCCAATGATATCTTAACAGTTAAAAAAATATTTCTAAAAGAAATTACAAATGTTGAAATGTAAATAATTAAATAATCGCTTTTTAGCATAATCACAACAAACTCGAGCAACAAATTTAATGAAAAATTAATTGTTATTTAAAAAAAAATTTCGGATTAGTTAATATTGCTTATAAAAATAATCACAAACAATGACGTAGAAAAGAATTTCTTTTACGCACAAGACAAGATTAAGAAATTTTGAAGAATGTTAACATTGCGGTTTTTCCTAATAGCAACTTCATTAGTTACATGTTTGAACGACATTTCCTGCATTAAATCACTTACAACTGAAAGAGCAGAGAAAGAGATAGAATTTGTTGTGATAATTGACAAATCGTTCTCCATCAGATCTTGTACCAAAAAAAAAAAAAATTGAAAGATATATTCTAACTGCAGTATTTATACCCAAAAGATTGTGACTAACTGTTTGTGTATTTGTGCAGGTATCAGTTCCGTCGCAGATTTCTTGCCAACGTACATCATAAGAATAATAAAAACTCATCCGAGTCAACAAGGAAGCCTTGCTGGCGGAGTAGGAGTAGCCTGACTTCGCTTCCTGTTCTCATCAAGTCTGTAATTATGTAGCTCCAGTCTTTATTAATTATTTTGTGTTTATTTTTTTCTCTTAATTTAATAATCACAAGAGTTACATTCCTGTTAGAATTTTTAACTTTTATCCTTACATGGATACAATTACGTTTATAAGGTAATATTTAATCATCACCATTTCTTTAAAAGGCTTTCAACCAAGACGAGCAGCGCGATCTAATAATAGAACAGAGACTGAAGAATTTGGAATCTTGGGAACTCTGTTGTTCCTTCACCTTTGATTTAGATTTACACTCCTGCATCACAAGAACTTTGCAGTTACACTACTTCTATGTAGGTCAAAAGCCTCGCTTGAGAACTGTTTTCCTCCACCACCAGGACAGAGTTACTATCTCGGCAACATATTGAGGAACTTGCCTTGTTCTTTATACTCTTTTGCCGACTTCCAGTTGACTACTACTGCCGGCAGGTAACTCGGTTACCAACACTGGTAGCAGCGCACCTTTATAATCATTGTAACCATCTGGAGGTAGACTTCACAATAGTCACGAACACCTGTGACCTCCTTACTCTATCTCTAGCGTCCCATTACACTCCAGATATTTCTGTGCGCCTTGCCATAACATCGGCAGACTCAGAGGAACATCTTTCTTGTTCATTTTATTTTTAATTTAATTTATCAATCATTTGCTTCGGTAAGGACTATTTCACATTTAATTGTTTTATATTTTGAGATTTGCTTATATTCAACAAACATTTGTTTATCTTATATTGTTATAATTTATTTTTCTATGTTTTCTTTTCATAAGGAGGGGAGGGGGCTCCTTCAAAAGCTCTTTGAGAGTTTGAAGGGCCTTTACACCTTCAAATGTCTCAGCTATTACCTCATCGGGAGGTCATAGCTTTGTCGATAAAAATACTAAATCTTTCATGAATTGTTGCAGACGCTGCTTTCCTTTTTACTCATTTCTGTTATGGGTCTGTCCATTACAGGATAAACTAGACTGTGTTCTAAACTTGTTGCTAAGCTCATCATGGAAATCATTGGAAATTTCATGAAAAAACTTATTTCTTGTTCGTATGTATTTCATGGTTTCTCTAAATGCAGAAGGTGGAAATTCTATGCCAGCACCTCAGACTTGTCAAAATGATTTAGTGAGCCATGAGAATATGATGTAAGGCTGCCATAAGCTTTCATTCTGGTGCACAGCTGATACCAGGCTCCTGTAAGGCTCTATTGATAATACCGATATTTTGGAGAATGTCTCCTTCAATTATACATATGAAAGTTGTCCCAGAGTGTTGTATACAAGTGGCTTTGCTTCATCAATAACTGTTGGTGGTTGTTATTTGCTGTCACTTACACGCAGCAATGTTTTGGAATTTCAAAATATTTTTCACAACAAGCTTTGGTATTATTCTTCAAGCTGACCATCTGGTTTCTGATATACTGTGTACAATATTGAAATTTTCTTCATATTTTATTTCAATTTTGACCATCTCTGCGCGTGACGCTGTGAAGAATGTGTAAACTGACTTCAAAACTCCATCAGAATTCACTGCTGCTGAGCAAGAATCTGCAGCAGCTGCTCTAATTAACTTTAGACTCTGGGCAGGACTTGAAATCCATCAATTCTACCGAACAGTTAATTTCACGAAACCTTTCCTGAACGAAAGGATGCATTCCACTCATAAGGTTAGCGTTTTCTTGTGACCTGCAGTTTGTAAGTTTTTATGTGATCGTAACCTACATTTTGCAAGGTTTTTATGTGACTGTGATCTACAGTTTGCAAGTTTTTATGTGATTCTGAACTGCATTTTGCAAGTTTTTTGTATGTCTGTGACCTGCAGTTTGTAAGTTTTCATGTGATTGTGAACTGCAGTTTGTACATTTTCATGTGATTGTGAACTGCAGTTTGTACGTTTTCATGTGAATGTGACATACAGTTTGCAAATTTTTATATGATTTTGATCTGCAGTTTGCAAGTTTTCCTCTGATCGTGTCCTGCAGTTTGCATTATCTGGATCAAAAGGCTTAAGAGTATTCATGCTGTTTAACAGGAATAAACGTAGGACATCATTCAACTACATTTCCATTTTTGATTGCCCAGAATGATGTCATGGTAAACTGATGTGCGTGATAAATATCAAGAGTTCATGCTGTATTGATTCCATAATGTCTAGCATTATTAATTTCAGATATTTTTGAGCCATTGGTTTGGATCCTAATATATTAATGAAGTCATCACATGTAGTTGAAGTAAGGAATGAGACATATCCTGGCTTTACACATCTTCGAATATGCTCTTTAAGAAATGGATCAAAGTCAGCTAGAAGGCCAGTACATTCAAGGAGTTTCCATTGTTAGGTCAGTTATGTAAGTGAGAATTACCGTGGAAGGCTAATCCTCTTTCAGCAAGAATTATAGATGAGTACTTGGGAGACGGAGGATCAAGCCTTCACCACGTCTTCCACTGAATGATCAACATGGGTTTAGTACTTAAAATTGATAATAATAATAATAATAATAATAATAATAATAATAATAATAATAATAATAATAATAATAATAATAATGATAATAATAATAATAATATTAATAATAATAATAATAATAATAATATGTTCTTTGAAATTTCAGTTCCGTATTTGTAATATTTTTAACTTTTTTATTTTACAATTGTGAGTCAGTTCTAACGGATTTCTGGAATCGTAACATCATTTATAGAGATCTTTAACTAAAAAAATATTTAGAGTAATAAATTAATAATTAAAATGTACAGTGCACACTAGAATTGCAATAAATATATTATTTTGGCAAGTGCTTCTATGAAGGTTTTAAAATGGCGAGACCTGAATGAATAATTAATAGAGCCTTATACACTTTATTGTTAATGGCACTTTATTCAGCTTCATATGACCTCATCCTCTTCTAAATTTGAAACATTTGGAAGAAGTGCATATTTCCAAGCTGAGCATCACTTGAAGTGGAATTACCAATGTTAAATTTAACACAGTAGGGGAGAGGAGCATGAGTTTTTAAGACAGGGAAAACAAAAGAATTTAACATTTGTTTCCCAATGCTTCTAGACAGCAACTTTTTACACCAATAGATCACTGACACTGAGGACTCTACAACGAGTCTCGAATTAGCGTTCATCTACCTGGGTGATCAATGTACCTGAATCTGCTAAGAATTATAAATACTCTATTAACTCAATAATGGTTAAGGCAGATGAGGTCATTATCTACAGTAATGTGTACTTAGCGTTAAATTAGAATTTGTCATCCAGTAATTTAGTGTGCGAATACCTCTCTAATAAAACTCTGGTTTAAGTCCTACTCTTTCGGCTGCAGCCAGATACAAATGGTTGTAGATGCTCCATGGGCATATATCTTCCCTGAAAAATTGTAAATGGTAGGGGGGATATGTCTGCATTTGATGGATCTTATAAGTTCAGTCCACTCTAATGGATTGAAGACAATTCTTAGTAACTCTTAATTCGGAAACAGTCGTGTTTAGTTAGCATGCGAGTGCATTATATTACACGAATGTAAAAGGAATGAGAGTAGAGAGTGAATATCTAATACGTACAATGAATTATTGAATGGCAGAACGGTCATTACTGTAGAAGACTTACTAATTTTGGTATATTCTGCTAACTGGGTTACACTCAAACGCCTGTCATCTTGCATACATTGTTCCGTCACGGCCACTGACTCGTCTGGGCCAATGAACATGGGCTGTATACCGAATTTTACGACAGGACTTACACACGCGCAAGATTGTAGCCTAATGGTTGCCACATAAGATTAAAGCAGTTTAAAAAAAACAGAATGATGTAAATAAAATGTGTATTACTTCTTATCTGTTGTTCCCGTTGGACACTTGCACATATACTTAGTCTGATGAAGAAAGTAGATTTTTATGTTTGAAGATTCCTATCAAAAACAAAGCAAATAATGTACAATATGATGTTCTAGTTCACACAATAGGAAAGGAAAGCAGGACGAAATTCAGCAAATGAACTCTTAAAATTGTGTTTTGCGTGAAGTTCCTCGCAAGCAAAAGCTGGTTTGGTGCTAACTTTTACTGGATTTTTTTCTTAGACCTTCGGTCATGATAGTCCCTACTGACGCCTTGTTTGCGCGAGTTGTTACGTTCACGACTCTGTGTTTTGTGAGTTTGTGCGAGTTCATGTGAGTTTGTTTGAGTTATGTTCGTGGTCATCTGAGTTTTTGAGTTTGTACGTGTTTATTCTTGAGGGAGTTTGTCTGTGTAAAACTTTTGTATGTGTGAGTTTATGTTTATTTATGTTTCTGTGTATTTATCATTTGTATGAGTCTGTGTTGGTTAGGTGACTGACCTTAAATCCTGTTGACTACTCTGAGGATCATTAAGGTTGCAAGTCACCTGTTAATCATCAAACACACACACACACACACACACACACATATATATATATATATATATATATATATATATGTGTGTGTGTGTGTGTGTGTGTGTGTGTGTGTGTGTGTGTGTGTGTGTGGGTGTGTGTGTGTGTGTGTGTGTGTGTGTGTGTGTGTGCGTGTGTGTATATATATAAATGTAGGGAGGTACCACCTCTAGAACTGTCCTGGGGACCCTCATCCTCAGAGAAAAAAATAAACTTGCTTCAGGGAAAACTTAAGGTTCTCCCTGAAGCTGTTTGAGAATTTTCTCCTACCACCCCCTATATTTCAAGTATGTTTTATTTAAAGACAAAATACATTGGCCAAACATTCACAAAAATACAGCAGAAAGTAAAACAACATAGGTAACTCAGAGCTACATCTCGAACACTTCGTCCAGCTCCCCTGCGGTGGGCCGCGTGCCCAGAATGCTGCAGGCATTTCCTCTCTGGACCGCAACACTGAGTCTCTGAAAGAGGAAGCTGGTCGCCCTGTGGTCCTTGGTTTCTATGATGAGCTTTTCACCCAGCTCTTTGAGGAACTTTAGAGCACACTTGCCCCATGTTCCAAGGGTCTCCGACCCTATTGGAATGAAGTTATAGCAAGGGGAAAGGTCTTCATATTTTCGGATCTTCTGGGTCTCAATGTGGCTGGCACCTCCACCCCCCTTCCACTACGGAGTATGGCAAGTAGGTGTCTGCCAGTGTGGCGACACAGGTGTAGTCCCAGGCAATCTGCTTTCCATCCTTCCAGGGTAGCATAGTGGCTCCATCAGGACGCTTTTGACTTCCATCAGACCTCTGTACTTGGGGTTCCCGTTGAGCTGGGCAACGGGCTGTGGCGAGGCTTCTCTTTATGATGTCATTGACCTCCTCATGTCTGGCATACTTCCCTTCTGCTGTGTGACACACGAGACCATGAAGTCCGAATTGATCAGCTGTCGCCCTGCCGCAAATACACCTATGTTTGGTGAGGATGGGGGCGGCTAGGCGAAGAGTAACACCAATCCGAATTTCCTGTGGGTCGAGACGGGTGCCCAGGGAGGAATTGGGAACAGCTAGAAGGAAGTCTCCTGAGTGTGGTGCCTTCACTGCCAGGAGACGAGCTTTGTCCTTTCCTGAAGCATTGGAGAGCATTGTGATGGCGATTTTTTCCATGATCGGTTTGTTCCAGTGGGACTGTTTGTGCTTTTTGTGAGGAGCTGGTCTACTGGAGGAGTCTGTAAGGGTGTCCCACCGAATCGCTGCTTCAGTAAACCTGGGGTCTTGAGCTCCTACCACGTCTCTCAAGCGTTCTTGACTAATGCACTGGAAGCCAAACACGAAGACAGAAAAGCAGGTAAAGCAACCTGCGTTGCTTTGCGCACCCCTATACCTCCCAGTCGCACTGGGAGGGTTGTCTGATCCCATTGCTCATCCTCTAGTGACAGGTTCAGTGCCTTCTTAAAAGTTGATCTCAGGTGTGCTTCATATTTATCAAGTGTTGGGTTGTCAAAAGAGGGTGCACACCTCAGGAAGTAAGTGAGTCTTGGCATAGTAAGACACCTTGTGAGGAGATACACAGCATCATGGGCATCAAGATCACTTATTCTCCCCTCCATTCTCTTTAGGTCATTCAATTTGTCCCTGAGGACAGTGTCGATGGCCTGGTGACCCAGGGGTGCTCCCAAGAGGGTATTGTTGGACGGAGTGGTAGTTGAGACTTCCGGGAGGATTCTTCGCACAGCATTGATTATTTCCTGGTTCGCTGTGATGATTTCACACTTGGAGGTATTGAGGATGAGTCCCAAGTCTTCTCCCTGTGTTTTCACAAATTGTAGGTGAGTTTATGTGAGTTTGATTACAAGTTTATGTTTGTGTGGGTTAGTGTTTGTGTAAGTTTACGATTATGCGAGTTTATGTTTGTGCTCATTTAATTGTACTCACCTGCTTGTTGTTGCAAGGGTCGAGTCTCAGGTCTTGTTCGCGCCTCTCTGCTGGTCCATAGTAGTTGCACTTTCTCCTGGCTGACTGATCCCTATCATACCTATTCTTAGAGCCTCTATCACTTCACCGTCCGAATCGTTCCACTTTTTGACCACTCTAAGGCAAAAGAAGTATTTCCTAACATATCTGAGTATTTTGTACGCCATAATCATGTCACTTTTGGTCCTTCTGTCTTCTAGCGTCGTCAGGTTTAGTTTCTCTAGCCTCTCCTCATAGATTATACCCCTAAACTCTGAGACTAATTGCACTGCTAACCTTTGCACTCTTTCCAGCTTCTTTACGTTCTAAACCAGTTGTGGGTTGCATACTGATGCAGCGTGTTGCAAGATGGGCCTGACATACGTCTTGTATGAGGTCATGAATGTCGCCTATTGATATTTCTGATTTTCCCGTCTGCGCGAGTGTGTGCGTGTGTGTGTGTGTGTGTGTGTGTGTGTGTGTGTGTGTGTGTGTGTGTGTGTGTGTGTGTGTGTGTGTGTGTGTGTGTGTGTGTGTGTGTGTGTGTGTGTGCGTGTGAGTGTATACACGTAGTTTTTCTTGCTTAGCAGTGTTTACTGGATAATGAGATCAAGCTCTGTTGCCTCATCTATTATCTGTTGTTGCTTACCAATTTCCTTTGGAGTTTTGCCATATTTATCATACCGCGAGGATACTGATTAAAGAAAAAATAAGGTTAATACAACACGAAAGAATTTCTTTTATAGTTTCATATATAACAAAAATGCATCCTTGCCACATGTACTGATCATATTTGAAAAATAAAAACTCAATACCATTATTTTTATGGCATATTAAAAAATATATTCGTCTCATGCTTTTGGGCTAATGCTCGGTAAACATTTCTGTCACATAACTAAGTAAAAAAAATATGTTTTTCAGAAAGAATCTACCATTCACGATTTCTAAAAATTCGAATTTCTTTATAATAATCTTTCGTTTATTACCAGTGTCGATTTCCACATCCAGATCAGGAATAGTTGGCAACTTAAACGACACTGTATTGGGCATCTCCTTACCCTTCTTTGGTACAGGTTTTATGTAGTATTCCATTTTACAAGTGTCACTCACCTTGGTATTCACTTTAGCTGCATAATGAAGGGGATCTATATCAGTATAGAAGCAAACAAGAGAACAATCACCTGTCTGAACGTTTAGTTGCTCTGATGGGTCGTTTTCTGACTCATGGTTCCAGTGATCACAGAAAACAACCTCTGGTAGAACAACATATTCAATGTCTGACTTTTCACTCTCTGAAGGAGATTTATCTGGCTTTTTCCTCATTTTTCGTGCGGATTTAGTACAGCGATCAGTGCTTGTGGAAGCGTCTGACTTGCCTCAAGGTCTGCCACTGCTACACTGCCACAAGTCAATAAAAATGTTTTTGAACTGAGTTACTGTGCCTGGCACTGGACTCTCTCTTATCATGCAAATGTTTCGAAAGGTTAGGACTCACAGTTTCCCTATGCTAAAAAAATTCAGGATCATATCGCCGAATGTTTTTGGGTACACGTTCAGGGTCCTAGGTATGTAGGTCGCACTGACAAGAGGTTCCTATTTATAATCATTTCCTGTATGAGCCGATTCAAAAGTCGAGGGATCGTCCATTTTGGAAATGTATCCACGCTTTTCTAGAGGACCGTAAACAACATCAAGGGGATCAACATGCTAGTGAAGCTGGGAACATAAACATTATCCTAATATTATTATCTTCTACTAGTTTTGCGGAGAAAGTAAGGATCTAAAGCGTGTTCAACAGCAGTGACAGCAAACATTAATGAACTTGACGAGTATGTAATGTTCATGATTCGCTAAGCGCGCTTAGCATCTTTTCGGAACAGCATGAGTTTTCCCTCAGGATCATCAGTAATGCATGCTTCATCATAATTCACGGCGTTACTTGGCAGAACTCCATGAATAGCTAACAGTAAGCTTCAAAAGAATAAATTCATCTCTTTTTCTGACTCAACAACTCTTTCCTGAGGCTCAGGGAAAGCATTTTCCCAGTCTTTGCCAGGCAAATTATCATTAAATTCAGGAATATGTCTCATGGCTATCGTGTGTATGAAGCAGTGTTGTCTTCCTCCCAACACAGCCGGAGATTCCTTAGTCATACCACAACGGATATGGTGAAAAGTCGTCTTTGGAATTCCGTATTTAGCTGCAGTTTTACGGTTGGACGGACATTGCATTTTCAATATCATTGTGAGCTTTTCGAAGAGCTTCTTTTAAGTAATTTATACCTACATTTGCATGAATACAAACCTAAGACAAATACTTGTTTATATATTTTTTTATTCTTATTATTAACATTGGAACTGTGACTCGACTCTCCTATACGGAACTCAGTATTCTTGCATTACCTAATTTTTGCATCCCTCTATGAAGTTTGAGTTCTTTCTTAATAATGCTTTTCCACTTGATTACTTGCCTCATACTAAAAATATTTTATTAATATTCTATTAATTTGACTCTCTGTAATATCCAAGTTTGTTCTTCAAAGAACATCTTAGGGAAAACCTGCGATGCAAATCCTCTTGTTCAGTTTGCTAAGTTACTATTACAACCTAGGATTTCAAATGGCCTGTTATCCCAGGTGTAATGGGAGCAAATAAACACAGTAGAAAAAGTTTAGACTTATATTATCCTTCACCAATTATAACAGCAATATGTACACTATGTACAGTGATAAATATAGTGCACTCCACGGTAAGCAAGGCAGAAATAGAAGCCACAAGATAGCAGACCGTGCTTCAACCAGCTCTAGAGTGGGAATGACAAGGGCAGACAGGAGAGCGGTATCCACATAACCTCTGCGATTGTCAATCCCACCTTCTTATTGGCTAGAACCTGGTCACTAGTTGAACGATGGGGCCCCATCATCAACTCTTAGCAACCTGGTTCGCTGGTTGGGGGAGATAGCCTGTAAATGAGGGTGTGTCCATGCGCCGAATAAAGGTTACGTACTCTTTGCATGCCACAGTTACTAAACAAATTTGATTTACTCAAACATTAGGGATTATTTGAAGTGCAAATTGAGTGAATAACGCGGAACATTTACATGAAACTTTGAGGCAAAAGCTGGAATGCAAATGTTGAAAATGACGAAGTTAAAGATCACTAACAGACTTCCTACTGAAGTTGTAAATGCACAAAAAAATACTTTCATTTACGGAACGACTGTAACAGCAATTTACAAATATCAGACTTATATAACTACTGTGCTGGGGCTGGCTGTGATCAAAAGAAACAAGACATTGATTCATGAACCACTTAAGATGACATGTTGACTACGAGTCCTCCAAGTTATAGTCCTTGTGGAAGCGTAATTATACTTAAAGTGACGGTGTAAGAGCTGTGGGACAAGAGGACAAGTAACTTGTGATCACCAGTACCGCTAAGATTTCATTGTCAATTTTTTTACTTATGTTACTGTATTTTGTGTCAGCAGCTTTGCGGTTTATTTCCCCTACAGTTTGTATGAACTTATTGCTCATTATTATGCTCATATTGCTCAGAACTCCATTTTGTGAGTGAGGTCACTTATGTCTGGCTGCCACGGAACTAGCATCCCTGGTTGTCGCTCACTGTACTCCAGCACTGTAATTATAATAACTGGCAATGTACTTCCTGTGCTCCAGCACTGTAATTAAAATTACTGGCAACGTTACTGGTAGTGGTAGCAACAGTGATAATGTTAGCAGTAATGGTAATGTTATTAGTAGTGATAGTGTTCAAAATATCGGTACGTGTAGGATGTATCTATATCATTTATGCTGGCTCCTTTACTACTAAATTTACACCCCCAGTTAGTGTTTTTCAAACGGACAATGTGAATGGAAGGAGAGGAGGACGGGGAAAAGAGCCTTAATAACTTAATATCAAGTGCGTGGAGAGAAACAGCTAAATTGCTCTGAGTACTCGGTGCACAGTATTTTCAGTGTGTATCGTGAGGTCCCCTGATGTCTGCGTCTTCTATGTACTATCATGTTCTCCTCCCTTGCTTTAATACGTACTCTCACGATCTTACACATTTTCATATGTATAACCATCATATACATCCATGCACTCCCATGTAATATATAATTTCGTGCGCTCCTGTTTACTTCCATGTAACTTCATATACACACATGCACTCCCATGAACTTTAATTAGCTCTCATGTACCTTCATCTACCTGCATGCATTCTCATATATTTCTGAACACCTTCATGAACTTCTGTACACTCCCATGCACTTGTGTGTACTTCCATATGCCAGAATACACTCTCATAGCAATGTCATGTAGGATGTATAACCATAGGGCGGGATAAACAACTTACAAACACGAATCAAGAAAATAATGGATATATACTGTACTAGTCTTAAGACTCATTTTCATGCCCCAGTAAATGGAGACTGTTGGAAAACAACAGTATTCACCTGCGGTATTATTCGTAACAGAAAAGAGAGAAAATTATATTTTTTCAACAATAAGTGGATAAAGCTGGGAAAAAATCTGCATTCTGACAAAAATGTGTTCCTGCTCTCCAAAAAATGAAGACAATTAGATAAAAAACTCAAATATTTACAAATAACTGGAGGAAATGTAATGAGGCTGACAACAGCATTAAGTCTAATGTAATCAAACAGTTAATCACACGGTCAGTGGAGTGATACAGGTAACATAATTATGACATCTAAATTATCATATTAACCAGCTGGTTACAATGCTGGGTTGATCACATTAACTCTCGCTGAATGATCAACTGGATTTAATTACCTGTTTAACAGTGATTTTAAAAATTGCGATGTCGGTAATGTTCATGGAAGATGTTGCCAATGTTGTGTTGATTGTCATTGTTACCAGTTGTTACACACACACACACACACACACACACACACACACACACACACACACACACACACACACACACACACACACACACACACACACACACAATAAATTAAAAAGAGGTGATGAAATAAGAACTGACTAAAGATTAGAATGATACAGAGCCGAAATAAAGCGTGGAAGAGTATGAAGCAAAACAAAAAATAGATAGTTACAAAGGAGTAACTAAGCAGAAGACAGAACTTTTTTTTTTTTTATATTTTATTTAAAACAGTACAGAACAGTTAATAAATAAAATAATACAAGACCTATCCGGCAACAGATGTGATAACCTTCCATCGCCTAATGAACCACACAACTCCGTGTGGCTTCCAACACCCCCCCCCCTTTTACCCCCCTATTCTAAATCAAACAGGTTTACCACAGCTCACGGACATATTGACATATATACATTAATATAACAGTTGTCATGCTTGTCCACAAAGTGTATTAAACGACCACAAGACTGCCTGAACAGTGTACTAACAAGAGTCATGGTTTAGATATATATCACAACAAACATTACATTGCTACAACATAAAAGGCATGTAGCACACATAAGTATTTCACTACAGGAAAGACACCTATCCTAAAAATTATCACCAACACAAACGTGTTTGAAGCCTCAACCCCCCCCCCTTGCATGTCCCCCCCTTGCATGTCCCACCCTTGCATGTCCCACCCCCCCCCCCTTGCATGTCCCACCAAACCTATTCACAACCAAACATACAAATTATACAGTAAAGAAAAAGAATACAACATCGTAATACATTGATACAGTACATGTATATACACAACCCATTTCACAAATATCCTCAAGTAATTACAAAGGGTCTGTCCTTGTGCATACAAGGCCTCATAACAGCAGGTCCTGCACAAGTAACACTACCAGTGTTGTGTATGCAGAGGTATAAAATACATACCCAATACTTGACATAGAACATAAGGATGCTCGTCAAACCTCCACCATACAGACCCCACCCCATAATATCATACAACATAATAGTCCAAGATTCATACACACAGCAGCAGCATACGCCACCTCAACCACGCCAGCGTACCTTAGGCGCGCACAGGCGCAGGCAGCAACACCTCTAAACAGAACCTAACACTACTCATACTCCACAATTTGCAGACACATCTGAACAGCACATATCAAGCCACTTTCATCCTAACACTGGGCACATGCCCCTCTCTCAAGGCGCACGCTATCTGGTGCTCCCAGACACACACGCCATTAACTGGCGCTGCCATCAAGCAGCAGACCTCATCACACCTTCCACGACGATTCCCGCCCCTGTCTAAACCCCCCTCACACCTGGCTAAGGTTTCCTCCCTCGCTGCCCCACTAGTACTTTTGCATGCCCACTTGGGCCCTGGGGGCCACGTTTGCCATGCTCTCCACGCACGACACCCGTGCCACCTGGCACCACCTGCTGTCGCTGCTCACCACTAGCACACCGCCCCCCATCTACTGATGCTTTCTTCCCTGTTCGTTGAGCCGGCGTCAGGACGTCGTCAGAGTCCGACATTGCTGCAGCCCTCTTCCTCGTCCCAGCGTCCTCCTCCATGTTTGTGACCGGATCGTCCACACGATGAACCTCCCCCACCACCTTCGTCTCTGCCTTCTGACGAGGGGTCACCACGTCCCCGCCAGCCCCACCAGCACCAACAACCTCCTCCTGCTGCTGCTGCTCGACCGCCACGGACACGATCTCCGGACTGGCCGTCGGCACAGCCGGGGAGACCACATCCGTAGATGAGAACATGGTATGCAAAACAGACGCTATTGTCGCATCCAAGTCCTCCACTTCCACCGTCACCTGGTCTTCCCCGGAAGCCTGCTGTACCACCGGCGATGTAGGCGACTCGAGAGACGACAGCTCCAGATGCGACACCACCACTGGCTCCTCAATCTCCTCACTCCAAAGCCGACCGTGGCCACCATCTCCTTTTCGTCCACGTATGGGAGCCTCCTGCCCATCGTCATTCGTTGATCCACCGGCTGGCCTTCTGGCCTGCCCTCGCTGCCCACACTCTGCTGCCATATGATCATAGTCGCCGCAGAGGCAGCACGTTCGTCGTTGACCAGCATACGACACCATGACCTGTATTCGTAAAGCATCAAGGTACACATACGATGGTTATGGCCTGGCGTAGAGACATCTTAAGGGTAAACGAACCGTCTGGGAGACCAGCATACGCCCCAGCCACCCGCATGTCTCGTTTACCATGTGTATCACTCCGTATCTTCTGAAAACACTGTGGAGATCCGTTGCAACGGCCTCGAAGGGCACATTGCGCAGTTTCACCCACGTATATTGTCGAGAAACATCCACCATACGCACATGCACTTCAGGGGACACATCTACGCAGAGATCTTGGAATTGCTCAACCAGCTTCTCGTACACTGGCTCGTAGAGTAGTTTCACAAAAATTCGGTAGGCATGGCGCCTACCGAATTGTCCGCAATACCTATGGTATTGCGGACAAATCCTTGTCCGCAATACCATAAGTGTCACGGATTATCTTGGGTAGCAAAACTTGTTCATTCTCAGGCGTAATCGCCCCCCGAACAAGCTGTATACCAACGGTATTCACCCGCCGCCTCACGCTGATTACCATGACGTCACTGGATAGCTTGCTAGACTGTCATCAGAGAGGTACGAGGCACGTCCACACTCCCTGCCAGCTAGGTCGCGACTGACAGAAAAATGTTTGTCAAGACAGAACTAGAAAACCCAGCGCAGCCAGGTCGGCAGATCACTGAAAAATTTAATGAAAGCTTTGTGGAGGGAAGACAAGAGTTGGAGGACTATGAAGCTTGAGTCTTACCAGAATCAATAGAGATAAGACGGAGACTGAACAACAGGTGATACTCTCACAGTATTTTACTACAAGAGCTAAAATTAATAAAAAAAAAAAAAAAAAAAAAAAAAAAAAAAATCGAGATTACAAATAATTCTAAAGTATTGTAAAAAAAATGTAGTCAGAGATAATTTGATTTTTGTTTTATGCTGTGCCGATAACGAAGTAAAATGAAGAATAAAAACAATAAAAGAAACATAGTATATCAGTTGGATGACAAAATAAATAGTGCATAACGTATATAGATATTTAGACCAGGTGAAAAAAAATATGATGAAGATAGGCATAAGCAACTGAAAATAACATTTCCGAAGTAAAGAATAAGAAGAAAGAAATATTAAAGAAAATAAAGGTCATAGATAAATTGGGAAGTTATAAAGATATAGAATTAGACGAGGACTTTTAAACGAGTATAGCGTGAAAATAGAAGTTCTATAAACACTACTAAGAGGCTAAATGAGAATTTTTTTTTTTTGACAGTGGTTACTTAAAAAAAAGAACACAAATAAGTGACTAAATTAAAACTAATGGAAACAGAAAAATAGTGAGATAAGCACATTTCTGAATATACCAAAATAAATATGCCAAAAATATGCCAAAAAATATGCCAAAATAAATGGTATAATCCAAAAAAGACTGAAAGTAAGGAACATTATGAAAGAGAAGAAATATGTAACTGAAACTAAACAGGAATAACATATTTTAAATGATGTTAATTGACAGAAGATATACTCAGTGTGAAGAAACAAGAGTATGAAAGAACGGAGGAATCTTGGCATAATTTTTAGTTTAGTGATATAAGTGCAAAAATGCTGAGAAACTCTAGCAGCCAGTGTATTCATCCCAGTGATTGATAATACCTGGGAGAGGCAGGCACCTTACATGCCCTACACACCCATCACCTCAAGCTGACCACATCATCATGAGGAGCCAGTTTATCAGCATCCTGTAAGCCAACATTAGAGGTTTCATTACTAATGTTGGAGAGCTCACACATAGTTTTGTGAACACTCGACGTCCCGACATGATAGCTGTTGTTGAAACATTTTTGGAAGACAGGACTCCAGAAAATTTTGCAAGAATTGCTGGCTACACCTCATAGATGAGAAGAGACAGGCAAGGACAAAGAGGAGGTGTTGCTGTGTGCTTCTCTAAAAGTGTTCATGCCCAGCACATTGATGTTGCCACCCCTACACATCTTGAAATGATGTTCTTCAAGCTCTGCATAAACACTAGTACCTCTGTACTAGCATGTGCAATGTAGAGACCTCAGTGGCAACATGCAGACCCCATCAACCTCCTAATGGAAAATATTGACTCCCTTCTGCTACAGCACAACTGTCAACATATCATAATTGTTGGTGGCCTCAACCAACACCTTATACAGAGGGAGTTTGATGACCTTCTTGCAGTGTTTGACATGAGAAGCTTTGTTGATTTCCCTACTCACATTTCTGGCTCCTCCCTTGACCCAGTAGTGAGTGATCTGGCAGAAGGCATAGTCACTTGTCAACCCCTCGGCTATGTTGGATCGTCTGACCACAAGGCTGTTTTTACGACACTTAAGATCCCAACAGAACGAGGTGAGGAGTCCACATGCACAACCTGGCTATGGGAAAGAGGTAATTGGCCAGCCCTTTGCTCTGAGCTCGCCACCACCGATTGGAATGCTCTTCTCCAAGGGGATGTTGACAACCAAGTGAAAGCCTTCACTGGACACATCCTTAATCTACAAGAACACATTCCTCACCGGCAATACGTGACGAAGCCTACAGATCAGCCTTGGTTTGGCTTTCGTTGTAAAGAGGCTGCTACTGCTAAGCACAAAGCATGGCGAAGATATAAGAGACATCATACCACCTACAACAGGAACTTGCACAGGCAAGCCTGTAGGCATATGGGTGATGTTCAAAAGTGGGCCATTGCTAAATGGGAGGTGGACACTAAAAGAAAGCTAGCATCAGGTAGGGTAGGCTCCAAAACCTGTTGGTCCCTTGTCAAGGACAGACAAGGTTATCTGCCTAATGAACTCATTCCACCTCTAAATCGACAGGATGGGACCACCTCTACTAGTAGTCAAGAGAAGGCGGGCCTCTTTGCTGAACACTTTGCTACCAAAATGCAAGTTCCTGATCCAGCAAGGGACCCTCCTTGGCTAGCTGCAAGAACTGTGTCAAAACTGTCAGTGGTGACAATAAGGCAGGAGGAGGTGCATTTAATTCTTAAATCGCTTGACCAAGAAAAGGCTGTGGGCCCAGACAAGTTGAGCCCAAGATTGCTGAGAAGATGTGCAGACCAGCTAGCAGCACCTCTAACTCGCATCTTTCAGCACTGCCTAGTACAGTGTAAATGGCCCTCTCTATGGAAAGAGGCAAATGTAGTCCCTGTTCACAAAAAGAAGAGCAGAGCAGAAATCAGCACTACAGACCAGTGTCACTCCTGTCGATCACTGGTAAGATCCTTGAGACAATAATCTCAAGACAAATGACAGAGTTTTTTGACTATCACTCACTACTTTGTGATCGTCAATATGGCTTCAGGAAAGGATACTCTGCTGCTGATCTGTTGTTAAACCTCTCCACTAAGTGGCACCAGTCATTGGATGAATCCAAAGTTAGCTGTGTGGTAGCATTGGACATTGCTGGTGCTTTCGACCGGGTGTGGCACCAGGGCCTCTTAGCAAAACTTCAAGCACTGGGAGTTGCAGGCTCTACGCTATGTCTCCTCAGTGATTACCTTCATGGTAGATCTCTAAGTGTAGTACTCAATGGAACGGAATCAGCAAGACATCCTATTGGGGCAAGTGTTCCACAAGAAAGCGTGCTGGGACCATTGTTATGGAATGTCTACTTCAACGACCTTCTTCATCTCATCCCAGAATCATCCCAGATCTGTCATTTCAGCAGAGCCTTCAACACAGGAGGGATATGGGTGGCCTTACTGTTATGTACAAGGCCAATATTGTCAAAGTACCACACTTGGACCCACTTCGAGGACAGCGTGAAACAAGCTTTTATGCCACAAGACGGGCAGAAAGCAGCAACTTCACTCTGGTTGTACCCTTCTCCAGAACATCATTCCATCTGAGATCATATATACCCAGGATGACTCGAGTATGGAATACATTCGTTCAGCATAATGATGTCAACGAGATAAAGTCAGTTGATCAAAAGAAAATACTGGCCCACAGATGGCTCCAATTTCATCCTGTTCCCTACTTGTATGTCTCATACCAATATAAATGCTTTCAAATGAGCTGATGTAGGTAACAGCTCTTAGCTTGCCAATAAAGTTAGGAATCCTTAACCTGTAAATAGCTTGTCAATAAAGCTAGGGATCCTTAACCTTGTCAAACCCTGTGTAAAAAAGAGAGAGAGAGAGAGAGAGAGAGAGAGAGAGAGAAAGAGAGAGAGAGAGAGAGAGAGAGAGAGAGAAAGAGAGAGAGAGAGAAAGAGAGAGAGAGAGAGAGAGAGAGAGAGAGAGAGAGAGAGAGAGAGAGAGAGAAGGTTAAATAAATGAGAGATTA
>NC_091292.1:30951168-30968668 GCF_038502225.1 Cherax quadricarinatus | reverse complement strand
TGACCGCGTCCCCTCACCCCCCCCACACACCTTTCCCTCCCCCACAGACCTTTCCCCTCCCCCACTCTTGCCTTCACTCCCTCCTCCCTCCTATCTTTCCCTCTCCACCTCCCTCGCATTTCTCTCTCTCATAGACTTTTTCCCTCCCCTTCCCCCTACTCTTTCTTTCTCTCTCTCTCTCTCTCTCTCTCTCTCTCTCTCTCTCTCTCTCTCTCTCTCTCTCTCTCTCTCTCTCTCTCTCTCTCTCCCTCACTCCCATAACCCTATCTCTCACCCTCCTCTCTCTCTCTATAGGCTTCTCTCTCCATCTCTCCATTTCTCTCTCTCATAGCCTTTTCCCTCACCCTCCTTTCTCTCTCTCTCTCTCTCTCCCTCTCCCTCTCCCTCTCTTTCTCCCTCTCTCTACCCTTTCTCTCCCCCCTCACATTTCTCTCTCTCTCCCCCTTGGTCTTATCCCTCACCCCCATACTCTCTCCTCTCTCTCCCTCTTTCTACCCCTCCTCTCTCCCCATCGCACCCTCTCCCTCCTCTAGCCTTCTGTCTGTGGTATAAAAAAAAAAAAAAAATGGGTGGCCCTAGAGGACGGAAAACCAGAGATCTGGTAGACGAACCAGGGAGGAAAGACTGGGAGTTAGAGCTCCAAAAAAGGGAGGAAGAGTGGGGAAGGAAGATAGTAGAGCTTGGTAAGAAAATGGAGGAGCAGATAGCTGAAGAGTTCAGGAAGTGGGAAGTACATGTCTTAGCAGCAGAAGCTAGGATACAGTGCTTAGAAGAGAAACTGCAAAGCCTGAAACAGATTAGAGAGACAAATGACAATTCAGATGTGACATCAGGAAATTCAATGTCAGGCACATACAAGGGGACGGTAAGCAACAACGGAGACATGCCATACACGAAGGCCCTATCAGACCCATGTGGGGCCAGGGAAAAGATGAGGAGCACACTAAGATCAAATGACAGGTCCGAAGACAATGAAGGTATGCTATATGCAGAGATTCTAACAGCCAACTGCAGTAGCAAGGGACAGCTGGTCATGAAAGACAGTTCACTGAGAATAGAAGTTTCAGATATGACAGGGACTGAAGGCAAGAACATGTCAATGGAAGGAAATAAAATGCCTCAGAGGAAGCAGATGGAGACTCAGTGGGAGGAGGAAAGGGCGAGGTCAGTTTTTGTGTACATGCTCCAAGAAGCCAAGGGGGACAACTTTGAAGAAATAAAACAGGAGAAAAAAATGATTGAAGGCATCATGAAGACAATAGGTGAGGGCGATATGACCCAGGTGACAAATTTTCATAGAATTGGGTGGTTTGCGAGTGGAAGGATACGGCCTGTCAGAGTAACTTTCAAGGAAGAATCAGTTCGAACCAGGATTCTGCAAGAGAAAGCAAGACTGAGGGACAAACAGGAGTACCAGAGAGTATACTTCGACCGCGACAGAACACAAGAAGAAAGGACTACACTGAAAGAGAGGGTACAGAGACGCAAGGAGGAACGAGAGGCAATGACGAAAATGAGCAGGACCCAGACACAGGAGGAAGGGCAAACACACCCCACAGAATCTCCCACCAAAAGACTCCAACCGCGACATTCCCAACGCAACTGAGCAACCTGTACTACAACCCACTCACTGTTCCCTCTGCCACCAACTCCCATATCACAAACCTCACCCCAACAGATGTCCCTTATGGGCATTCTGACCCCACCCCCATCATCACAAACCCCACCTACACGACAGCCCCATACAGGCCGCCACCAAGGCTCTCGCTCCCCCAACCCCAATATTCTTGCATGACCACAATGATAGAAAAGAAACTGAAAGTTTGGTACACAAACGCGGATGGAATAACGAATAAACATGAGGAGTGGAACGAAAGAATCAGTGAAAAATCTCCAGACATCATAGCAGTCACAGAAATAAAACTCGCTGAGACAATAACAGACACAATCTTCCCATCGGGATATCAGATCCTGAGGAAAGATAGAAGGAGTAGACGGGGAGGAGGGGTTGCACTGCTCATAAAACACCGATGGGGATTTGAGGAAATGGAAGGCATGGACATGATTGGAGAAAGAGACTACATTGTAGGTACAATTCAGTCCGGAGAACATAAAGTAGTCATTGGAGTGATGTATAACCCACCACAGAACTGCAGGAGGCCAAGAGAGGAGTACGAAGAAAACAACAGGGTGATGGTGGACACACTGGCTGAGGTGGCAAGAAAAGCTCACTCGAGCAGAGCAAAGTTACTGGTAATGGGCGATTTTAACCACAGGGAGATCGACTGGGAAAACCTGGAGCCACATGGGGTCCCGAAACATGGAGAGCCAAGATGATGGATGTGGTACTTGAAAACCTCATGCATCAACATGTCAGGGACACAACCAGAGAGACAGGGGAGGATGAGCCAGCAAGACTGGATCTTGTGTTCACCCTGAGCAGTTCAGACATTGAGGACATCACTTACGAGAGGCCCCTTGGAGCTAGCGATCACGTGGTTCTGAGTTTTGATTATATAGTAGAGTTACAAGTGGAGAAGGTAACAGGAACTGAAGGGGACAGGCCAAACTATAAAAGGGGGGACTACACAGGTATGAGAAACTTCCTGCGGGAGGTTCAGTGGGACAGAGAAATGGTAGGAAAATCAGTAAACGAGATGATGGAATATGTGGCAACAAAGTGCAAGGAGGCAGAGGAAAGTTTTGTTCCCAAGGGAAACAGAAATAATAGGAAGACCAAAACGAGTCCTTGGTTTACCCGAAGGTGTAGGGAGGCAAAAACTAAGTGCAACAGAGAATGGAAAAGGTACAGGAGGCATAGGACCCAGGAAAACAAGGAGATTAGTAGAAGAGCCAGAAACGAGTATGTACAGATAAGGAGGGAGGCCCAGCGACAGTATGAAAACGACATAGCATCGAAAGTCAAATCTGACCCGAAACTGCTGTATAGCCACATTAGGAGGAAGACAACAGTCAAGGACCAGGTGATAAGGCTGAGGAAAGAAGGTGGAGAACTCACAAGAAACGATCAAGAGGTATGTGAGGAGCTCAACACGAGATTTAAGGAAGTATTTACAGTAGAGACAGGAAGGACTCTGGGGGGACAGACCAGATGGGGACACCAGCAAGGAATACACCAACAAGTGTTGGACGACATACGTGCAGATGAGGAGGAGGTGAGGAAACTGCTAAGGGACATCGATACCTCAAAGGCAATGGGACCGGACAACATCTCCCCGTGGGTCCTTAGAGAGGGAGCAGATATGTTGTGCGTGCCACTTACCAGAGAAGTGTTTTTGGGTATGCCCAAATAAGGAAAATCTGTGGACTAAAATCACAAGGGTATTAAAAGAGGACAACATCAAAGCTGCTTTCATAGAAAACCTGGAAGCTTTCTACAACAGATGGGAACATAAAAAGTCTGGGCTAAATGGTACTGCCCTTGATACTGGCCATGTAGTCACAAACTGTAAGGCTGGAGGTGATGTCCTGGTAGTCAGTAAATGTGGGGCTGATAGTGCTGTCCGGGGAGACAGTAATGGTGAAGCTGGAGGTGCTGTCCTGGGAGACAGAAATGGTGAAGCTGGAGGTGCTGTCCTGGGAGACAGAAATGGTGAAGCTGGAGATACTGTCCTGGGAGACAGTAATGGTGAAGCTGGAGATACTGTCCTGGGAGACAGTAATGGTGAAGCTGGAGATCTTGTCCAGGTAGTCGGGAATTATACGCAGGAAGGAATACATATAAATGACCTCATAGGGGACAGGAGCCATAGTAGGGAAACAAGTGTAGTCAAAGATAAGATAAAACCAATAATGCAAACTAGAAATACCGCAGGAAATAGCAAACAAGAGGACTCCAATAGCAATACTGAGGATAAATTACCAAAAACAACTGGTGGGAGCCCCATTGTTGGTGCTAGGGATGATAGAAGTAAGACAGAGAAACATGCACCAACAGGGAATACAGTCACAGAAACCCAAGGCAAGCGGAAACCAAGCCTGTGCACATACTATGCACTTGGTATCTGCTGGCATGGGAAATCTGGAAAAACAGATGGGACATGCAACTATGACCACCCTAGAAAATGCCATGCCCATATGACAACAGGAAAATGCAAACTCCCTTCCTGTAAGCTTTTTCACCCTGAAATGTGTACCTCTTCAGTACAGGAAAGACTGTGCTATAACTTAAATTGCCAGGCATACCATCTAAAGGGGACAAAAAGATACAAAACATCCAGGCCATGGGAAAACCTGGGTAGCCACAGCCACTCAAGAGGGAGAGGTTTTTTAGTGCCAGGAAGGAAAAAAAACTGGCAGGAAATGGCAGAAATCGTACACCAAATCCAGTCATTCCTGGAGTGGAACCACAGTCGATGGCCTCCACTCCAAACCAACAGATACAGATACTAATGCCGGAAAAAACATCCCCCCCCAGTACCAACAATACCACCAGTCCGATAACATTCTTCTTTGCAAATATACAGGGTCTAAAGCCAGCAACAAACAACAAAATACCTTTCATCCGTGGACTGCTTGCAGAGGCAAAGGCAATGTTCGCAGCTTTCACTGAGACCCACATAAAGGATCACTTGGACAACGAAATATGGATCCCAGGTTACAACCTATACAGATGTGACAGAGTGAACAGGCAAAAGGGGGGGGGGTTGGCCTGTACATTGTAGAGTCACTTGTTTGCACAGAACTGCTTAATGCCTCAAATGATGTAGTGGAAGTTTTAGCAGTAAAGGTCGAGAACCAAAACCTAGTCATTGTGGTAGTCTACAAGCCTCCGGATGCAACATCCCAGCAATTCCAGGAACAGCTGTTAAAAATTGACCACTGTCTGGAAAATCTTCCAGCTCCTGCACCCAACATCTTTCTCCTGGGGGATTTCAACTTAAGGCACCTAAAATGGAGGAATATAGCAAATAATATTGTTGCAGTAATAACACCAGGAGGCAGCTCTGATGAAAACTCACACTCGCACGAGCTTTTAAATCTCTGCACAAAATTCAATTTAAACCAGCAAATAATAGAGCCTACTAGACTGGAGAATACACTAGACCTCATCTTCACTAACAATGATGATCTGATAAGAAATGTCACTATATCAAAAACAATATACTCAGATCACAACATAATTGAGGTTCAGACATGTATGCGTGGAGCCCCAGACCGACAAAATGAGACTAGTCACGAGGGAGCATTCACCAAATTCAACTTCAATAACAAAAACATAAAGTGGGACCAAGTAAACCAAGTCCTAACCGATATAAGCTGGGAAGATACACTAAGCAACACAGACCCCAACTTATGCCTAGAACAGATTAACTCTGTGGCACTCGATGTATGCACAAGGCTTATTCCTCTAAGAAAAAGGAGGAGTAGATGTAAAATAGAAAGAGACAGGCGCTCCCTTTACAGGCGACGGAAAAGAATAACAGAGCGGCTAAAAGAGGTCAATATATCTGAAATGCGTAGGGAGACACTGGTCAGAGAAATAGCAAGCATCGAACTTAAGCTAAAAGAATCCTTTAGGAGTCAGGAATCGCGGGAAGAACTAAAAGCCATAAATGAAATCGAAAGAAACCCAAAGTATTTCTTCTCCTATGCCAAATCAAAATCGAGAACAACGTCCAGTATTGGGCCCCTACTTAAACAAGATGGGTCATACACAGATGACAGCAAGGAAATGAGTGAGCTACTCAAGTCCCAATATGACTCAGTTTTTAGCAAGCCGCTAACCAGACTGAGAGTCGAAGATCAAAATGAATTTTTTATGAGAGAGCCACAAAATTTGATTAACACAAGCCTATCCGATGTTATCCTGACGCCAAATGACTTCGAAGAGGCGATAAATGACATGCCCATGCACTCTGCCCCAGGGCCAGACTCATGGAACTCTGTGATCATCAAGAACTGCAAGAAGCCCCTATCACGAGCCTTTTCCATCCTATGGAGAGGGAGCATGGACACGGGGGTTGTCCCTCAGTTACTAAAAACAACAGACATAGCCCCACTCCACAAAGGGGGCAGTAAAGCAATAGCAAAGAACTACAGACCAATAGCACTAACATCCCATATCATAAAAATCTTTGAAAGGGTCCTAAGAAGCAAGATCACCACCCATCTAGAAACCCATCAGTTACACAACCCAGGGCAACATGGGTTTAGAACAGGTCGCTCCTGTCTGTCTCTACTATTGGATCACTACGACAAGGTCCTAAATGCACTAGAAGACAAAAAGAATGCAGATGTAATATATACAGACTTTGCAAAAGCCTTCGACAAGTGTGACCATGGCGTAATAGCACACAAAATGCGTGCTAAAGGAATAACAGGAAAAGTCGGTCGATGGATCTATAATTTCCTCACTAACAGAACACAGAGAGTAGTCGTCAACAGAGTAAAGTCCGAGGCAGCTACGGTGAAAAGCTCTGTTCCACAAGGCACAGTACTAGCTCCCATCTTGTTCCTCATCCTCATATCCGACATAGACAAGGATGTCAGCCACAGCACCGTGTCTTCCTTTGCAGATGACACCCGAATCTGCATGACAGTGTCTTCCATTGCAGACACTGCAAGGCTCCAGGCGGACATCAACCAAATCTTTCAGTGGGCTGCGGAAAACAATATGAAGTTCAACGATGAGAAATTTCAATTACTCAGATATGGTAAACATGAGGAAATTAAATCTTCATCAGAGTACGAAACAAATTCTGGCCACAAAATAGAGCGAAACACCAACGTCAAAGACCTGGGAGTGATTATGTCGGAGGATCTCTCCTTCAAGGACCATAACATTGTATCAATCGCATCTGCTAGAAAAATGACAGGATGGATAATGAGAACCTTCAAAACTAGGGAGGCCAAGCCCATGATGACACTCTTCAGGTCACTTGTTCTATCTAGGCTGGAATATTGCTGCACTCTAACAGCACCTTTCAAGGCAGGTGAAATTGCCGACCTAGAAAATGTACAGAGAACTTTCACGGCGCGCATAACGGAGATAAAACACCTCAATTACTGGGAGCGCTTGAGGTTTCTAAACCTGTATTCCCTGGAACGCAGGAGGGAGAGATACATGATTATATACACCTGGAAAATCCTAGAGGGACTAGTACCGAACTTGCACACGAAAATCACTCACTACGAAAGCAAAAGACTTGGCAGACGATGCACCATCCCCCCAATGAAAAGCAGGGGTGTCACTAGCACGTTAAGAGACCATACAATAAGTGTCAGGGGCCCGAGACTGTTCAACTGCCTCCCAGCACACATAAGGGGGATTACCAACAGACCCCTGGCAGTCTTCAAGCTGGCACTGGACAAGCACCTAAAGTCAGTTCCTGATCAGCCGGGCTGTGGCTCGTACGTTGGTTTGCGTGCAGCCAGCAGCAACAGCCTGGTTGATCAGGGGCTGATCCACCAGGAGGCCTGGTCACAGACCGGGCCGCGGCGGCGTTGACCCCCGAAACTCTCTCCAGATCCCTCCAGATCCCTACCACAATCTTCAACACGGCCCTGGAAACTGGGCAACTACCTGAGGTATGGAAGACGGCAAATGTAGTTCCCATTTTTAAAAAAGGAGACAGAAAAGAGGCACTAAACTATAGACCTGTGTCATTGACGTGTATAGTATGCAAAATTATGGAGAAGATTATCAGGAGGAGAGTGGTGGAGCACCTGGAACGGAACAAGAGTATAAATGCCAACCAGCACGGATTCGCGGAAGGCAAATCCTGTGTCACAAACCTTCTGGAGTTTTATGATAAAATAACAGAAGTAAGACACGAGAGAGAGGGGTGGGTTGATTGCATCTTCTTGGACTGCAAGAAGGCCTTTGACACAGTTCCTCACAAGAGATTAGTGCAGAAGCTAGAGCATCAGGCCCATATAACAGGAAGGGCACTGCAATGGATCAGAGAATACCCGACAGGGAGGCAACAACGAGTCATGGTACGTAATGATGTATCACAGTGGGCACCTGTGACGAGCGGGGTCCCACAGGGGTCGGTCCTAGGACCAGTGCTATTTTTGGTATATGTGAACGACATGATGGAAGGGTTAGACTCAGAAGTGTCCCTGTTTGCAGATGATGTGAAGTTAATGAGGAGAATTAAATCTGATGAGGACCAGGCAGGACTTCAAAGAGACCTGGACAGACTGGACACCTGGTCCAGCAAATGGCTTCTCGAATTTAATCCTGCCAAATGCAAAGTCATGAAGATAGGGGAAGGGCACAGAAGACCACAGACAGAGTATAGGCTAGGTGGCCAAAGACTGCAAACCTCACTCAAGGAGAAAGATCTTGGGGTGAGTATAACACCGAGCATGTCTCCGGAAGCACACATCAATCAGATAACTGCTGCAGCATATGGGCGCCTGGCAAACCTGAGAACAGCATTCCGATACCTTAGTAAGGAATCGTTCAAGACACTGTACACCGTGTATGTCAGGCCCATACTGGAGTATGCAGCACCTGTTTGGAACCCGCACTTGATAAAGCACGTCAAGAAACTATAGAAAGTACAAAGGTTTGCCACAAGGTTAGTTCCAGAGCTAAGGGGAATGTCCTATGAAGAAAGATTAAGGAAAATCGGCCTGACGACACTGGAGGACAGGAGGGTCAGGGGAGACATGATAACGACATATAAAATACTGCGTGGAATAGACAAGGTGGACAAAGACAGGATGTTCCAGGGAGGGGACACAGAAACAAGAGGCCACAATTGGAAGTTGAAGACACAAATGAATCAGAGAGATATTAGGAAGTATTTCTTCAGTCATAGAGTTGTAAGGCAGTGGAATAACCTAGAAATTGACGTAGTGGAGGCAGGAACCATACACAGTTTTAAGACGAGGTTTGATAAAGCTCATGGAGCGGGGAGAGAGAGGGCCCAGTAGCAACCGGTGAAGAGGCGGGGCCAGGAGCTAAGACTCGACCCCTGCAACCACAAATAGGTGAGTACACACACTCACACACACACACACACACACACACACACACACACACACACACACACACACACACACACACACACACACACACACACACACACACACACACAGAGCTCAGGGGAATGTCCTAAGAAGAAAGGTTGAGGGAAATCGACCTTACGACACTGGAGGAAAGGAGGGCCAGGAGAGACATGATAACGACATACAAAATACTGCATTGAGTAGATAAGGTGGACAGAGACAGGATGCTCCAGAAAGGGGACACAGAAACAAAGGGTCACGACTGGAAGCTGAATACTCAGACGAGTCACAGGGGTGTTAGCAGGGCCGGATTAAGAAGTCTCCGGGCCCTAGGCTATTCAGATTGGCGGGGCCCCTTTGAGTTACGGGTAAGCGAAGAGGCCCCTTCCAGCTTGGGGGTGGGGGGCGGTCGGTGTGAGCCTGTTTAAGGTCTAATTAAATACATTCTGGCTATTTAGATTAAATTTAATAGGGAAAGTACATCAAGACAACCAAAACCATTTACCAACAGCCATTATAACTATCTTGTTAAATCATGCATTTTAAAGAGAATAAACTCAAGACAGCATAGTATTACTAGATTAGGCTATTAAAGTAGTGACATCATGTACCTATTATATTCAGCATAACCACTACAACACTATTATTCCCTTTATAAATCACTGACCATTATTGTTATCATTGCATCATGCATAAGACTATCAAATCATATAAACTCAAGAAAGTAAAGAATTGTTTATATTCACAGGCACTTCTTAAATAAACTTTTTTTCTGGATTTCATATTGGCAAAATCATCAATTATATTCTGAAAATCAATATTTCTTGTTAGATCAGACTCAATGGTCAACAAGGCTAGGTTACACAATTTGTCTTGGCTAATTGTTGAACGGAGCTGGTTTTTCACTCTTTTTAAAACAGAAAATGAACGTTCTCCTTCACAGTTAGTAGTTGGAAGTGTTAGATAAAGGCGATACACTATGTCAACATTAGGGAAGGTTTCTGAGATACCTGCATTTTTTAAATGTTTCAAAGCAGCTGAGGGCGCACATTTTTCAGGTGGAGCTTTAATCTGATTCATATACCCAGAAAAATGAACTATTTCTTCAACAAATGTGTCCTGAACATCTGCTGAAAGGTGTTGTTGCAACTTTAATGCAGCTTCTCTCAATTCTGCATCTGGCATAGTAGTAATTTTGAACAGAAATCCAAACTTGTCATTGAGATTCTGGTAGATTTCTTTTCTTTTCACCAATTCTGTAATCAGTGAATCCAGAATGACGAAGTATATAGCTGTCTTACATTTCTGCCTTGGTAGCAACACAATTTCATTGTCTGGCTCTTCAAAATTGCGTTTCCTCTTCCTTGACCGCTGATGATCAGCCCGGTAACTGTAGTCTTTCACCAGCAGTTTAGCTTTCTCTTCAAACATTTCAAAAGCTTCATCATTGCGAAGTGAGCTTACAAATTCCACTAAGCCTGCATAGAGGTTAGCACAAGTAGCCATTTCAATTTCAATTTTCTGAAGTGTCTTGTTCGTGGCATTTAACCGTTCCAGTATACAGTCCCAAAGCACACAGAGTAAGGCCAATTCAAAATCTTCCAATTTTGATGCTAAGCTGGCTGCTTCGCTTCTTGTAGTTGCTGTCCGGTCTTCATCCTCTGCTATTTGGATCAAAGCAGAACGTATTTCAGCAAAGCGGTCTTTCAAAGCTTGTGTTGCATCATGCTGCGCTGACCACCTTGTTGTTGATAATGATTTGATGACATCTCCATGAATGGTTGACTTGAGTATACTCCACCGATGCGTTGAAGCAGAGAAAAAATTAAAGAGTGCTTGTAAAAGTCCAAAAAATGAAACTGCAGCGACACAACACCGCAGCACATGACCCAACAAGATTAAGAGAATGTGCTGAGCAGGGCACATATTCAGCAAGTGGGTTGATTTGCTTGATACGGGCTTGCAACCCATTATATTTACCCGACATGTTACTTGCATTGTCGTAGCTCTGGCCATGGCAATCCATAATAGAGAGATCATGTTCAAGCAGAGTATCCAGTACTACATTCATCATTGTTTCTCCATCATGGCCTGAAAGAGGAATGAATTTTATAAAGCGCTCTACAGGCTTACCACTGGAGTCGACTGGAGTGTTGAATCTACACTTATTGCAAAGTATTTTGCAGTTTTCACAGCTGCTATGATGTTATTGAGGACCTTCTTAGTCATCAGTTCAATAAATTCA
The DNA here is from genome assembly GCF_038502225.1 of Cherax quadricarinatus. NCBI lineage: Eukaryota > Metazoa > Arthropoda > Malacostraca > Decapoda > Parastacidae > Cherax > Cherax quadricarinatus. The sequence continues at coordinate 30,957,438 of NC_091292.1, read as the reverse complement.
TTGCATATAGTAGATGACATGTAAGATACAGTGCCTCTTCCTGCATTCCCAAGGCGTGACACATGATTTGCTAAGAATGGATCGAATTGTGCTAACAGTTCTATAATCCCTAGGAAATTGCCATTGTTTTCCGAACCAAAAACCTCATTTTCTCCACGGAAAGCAAGTCCTCTTAGAGCTAAGAATTTTACAACAGCAACAACTCTTTCTAGAACTTTTCTCCAATAAGTGCGCTCTTTTTCAGTTTGATTTTCCAAATGAGAATCCAATAAGCCTTTTTTCTGTGCACGAAATACACTGGCTAAAATGCAGCTCCTGTGAGTGGTGCTGTTTTCATGTTCCTCGAAACGCTTGGAATTTTTCCAGTCATTGAACCCCTGTGTGAAGGTATTTTCTTTGGTAGAAAATAGCTTGCATGCTGAACAGTACACTTTTCCTGAGCTTTCAGAGTATACCAACCATGATCTTATTACAGTTTCTGAATTTGCAAGCTTCCTTTAAAACATAGATGACTTTAAACAACGACGACTTCCATCATCATAAATCCTTGCTGATTTCCTAAAGTCAATGTTCAGAGTTTGAAGTTTTCTGCAATGAAAGCATTACGTAGAGAATCTGGGATTACATTTGGCCATAAGGCAGGATCTTTTAAGACAAATCCTGTGGATGAAATGTCCGTTGAGACATTGAGAGGAGACACAAAAGAAGTAGATGCTGGCTGAGAAATAATGGAGGGAGGGCTTCCTGTATGATCTGACGTATCTGCAGATTCAACTGTACTGGTAACATCAGAAAATGTTTTCGTGAGCATGTCTGTGATCTTTCTGCAGCTTCCTACATCTTTCTTTTTCTGTTCTTCTTCTTGAATTTTCTTCTTTCTTTTCTGTGACCCACTCGCATAAGAACGTCCAACATCACGTTCACGAGATGCCATAATGAGGATGTATCACTGTCTGTAATCATGCAAATACAAATTTTTCATTATCAATTATTATTATTTTTTTAATTATTATTAAATTTTTTTTTCTCTCAGTTGGGGGGATATGGCCCTTGTAGCCCCCTTTCCTCTGGCTGCGCATCTAAAAATTCAAAACGTCAACAGAAAGGAGTCATATACAGAACTTTTACCATAGATTAGGTTAGTGATTTGGGCGACGAATAGTTTACTAATTCGTCCTCCTTGATCTCCAGTTTACTTAAACAGAAATCATACCGAGGCCAAGAACAATGCACAATGGTATTTATATTACCATTTCATAACTAAACTAATCATTATGTTTTGCATGATATATGGCCTACCACCATAGATAAGGACATGAGAATTAAAGAATGCAGGGAAAATTTTCAGTTTCACCCAACCAACGATTTTCTGATGTGGCTTATGTGTTTCTGGGGAAATATGTAGTAAATTAATTGATGTTCTACATCACTTCCGTCGCAACTTGAAAACTAAGCATTTGCGACGGAAGTGATGTAGAACATCAATCAATTGAGATCTGTTATTGAAATGATAAAGACTTAAAGACAGGACAAAGTGCTTTTAAAACCTACGAACGGAAGTCAGTTTGCGTTTTTAGGTTTTCCTTTATAGTGAACATCAAATGGTATACAATACCGACAGGTTGTTAGGTAAGACACATAAGCAACAGTTAGACAACTTTATTCCGAAACGTTTCGCCTACACAGTAGGCTTCTTCAGTCGAATACAGAAAATAGGCAGGAACAGTGGAGATGTGAAGACGATGTAATCAGTCCATCACCCTTGTAGTCGTAGAATTTGAGGTTGTCAGTCCCTCGGCCTGGAGAAGTTCAGTTCCATAGTCCATCTTCAGATAGTTCCTGACTATGGAACTGAACTTCTCCAGGCCGAGGGACTGACAACCTCAAATTCTACGACTACAAGGGTGATGGACTGATTACATCGTCTTCACATCTCTACTGTTCCTGCCTATTTTCTGTATTCGACTGAAGAAGCCTACTGTGTAGGCGAAACGTTTCGGAATAAAGTTGTCTAACTGTTGCATATGTGTCTTACCTAACAACATTTCCTTTATAGTATTTTTACCAAAAATGCGTCTTTACTGGTCAAGTAACCCTATCAGGTACCTCCCTTAACATTTAGAGGCGAAAACAAACATTTATCCATACACATCAATGTCTATCAACAACACTTCAGTTGGAAATAAATGGTATAAAATACCGACACAATGGCAATATAAACACAAATGCAGTATAATGTGATCCTTTATTGACTACGTTTCGCCCACACAGTGGGCTTTTTCAAGTCACAAACAGAACTACCTGGGGTGGAAGGAACGCGAGTATTTATAGTCCGGCTGAGGTCAGGTGAAGAATGCTGCATCTGATGATGTACCGAGTTGGGTTGTAGAGTCTAAAAACTTGGGTAGCTTGGAAAGGAGACTGGAAAGGAGCCTTCAATCCAGTTCACACTTGAAGAAGAGGTCGACAACACTCTTCCTTTCCTTGATGTTCTACTCTGCAAAGCTGACCACGAACTTCGTTTTAAAGTCTATCGAAAACCCACCAACCAAAACGATCTTCTCCACTTCTACTCTCACCACGACACCAAAACCAAACGTGGTGTAATTATAGGCTTCTTCCTGCGTGCACTCAGAATCTGCAGCAACGAGTTCCTTGAGGAAGAATGCACTATAATTGAACAGGTATTTTCCAAACTCCACTATCCTCGTCACTTCATCAGAGACTGCAGACGGCGAGCACTAAACATCTTCAACACACCCAGAGAAGACACTGCCGAGAAGAGATACATAGTCCTTCCCACCAACTCCATTGCCAAACATGTTTCCAACATCTTTGCCAAAACATCATTCCAAGTATCTACCTCCACAACCACGACCATCAAGGACATCACCAGTAGTAGGCAGGACAAGCCTCCATCCTCTGCAGGGGTATACATAATCCCTTGTAATGACTGCAACAAGTTATACGTGGGCGAAACATCAAGGGACCTCCAAACACGTATTTCAGAACACCAATACGCAAGCAGGTCTGACGACACAAGGAATGCCTGCGTACAACACCGTAATTCACACAACCACTTGATAAACTACAGAAACTCAAGACTTATCGCCACAGAAGACAACACTCAATACCGAAGAATCCTGGAATCATCACTTATTTCTATATCCGACAACTTCAACCAGAATAGTGGCTTCTATAACATAGCTGAACCACTTGCCAAGAAACTTCTTCATCGCTAACCCACATAAGAACACTGTAGAAGGTCTGCTCACAAACTTGTCCAGTCTCCTTTCCAAGCTACCCAAGTTTTTAGACTCTACAACCCAACTCGGTACATCATCAGATGCAGCATTCTTCACCTGACCTCAGCCGGACTATAAATACTCGCGTTCCTTCCACCCCAGGTAGTTCTGTTTGTGACTTGAAAAAGCCCACTGTGTGGGCGAAACGTAGTCAATAAAGGATCACATTATACTGCATTTGTGTTTATATTGCCAACACTTCAGTTAATTTGTCACAGTACAAGTCTAGATAACGTGTAATTACTACAGAAAATTGGAGAGGAATCTCCCATACTCACCCATTAGCGGGAAAACACAGCTGTTCTGATGTAAACAAAGGCGTGTTGAGTGTTGCCATCTATGGTTAGGTTTATTTATTTTTATTTTATTTTATTTCATTATTTATTTTTGCTTTGATTAATTTTTAAAAATCAATTTTACTCTCCAAACACTTGAATTTTTTAGGTAGGGACCCCTTTGCACTTGCACTACGTGCGCAGTCTTGGATGAGCCCCTGAACCCCTTGGACCGTGGGGCCCCCAAATGCGCGGGGACCTAGGCAAATGCCTAGTTTGCCTATGCGGTAATCCGGCCCTGGGTGTTAGGAAGTATTTCTTCAGTCATAGAGTCATAGAGTCGTCAGGAAGTGGAATAGTCTAGCAAGTGATGTAGTGGAGGCAGGAACCATACATAGCTTTAAGAAGAGGTATGACAAAGCTTAGGGAGCAGAGAGAGAGAGGACCTACTAGCAATCAGTGAAGTGGCGGGGCCAGGAGCTGAGTCTCGACCCCTGCAACCACAATCAGATGACTACAATTAGGTGAGTACACACACACACACACACACACACACACACACACACACACACACACACACACACACACACACAAACAAACACACACACACACACACACACACACACACACACACTCACACACACACACACACACACACACACACACACACACACACACACACACACACACACATACACACACACATACACGCACAAACAAACATACACACACACGCACAAACACACACACACACACACACATACACACACAAACAAACATACACACACACACATACACACACACACACACACACACACTCACACACACACACACACACACACACACTCACACACACACACACACACACACACACACACACACACACTCACACACACACACACACTCACACACACACACACACACACACACACACACACACTCACACACACACACACACACACACACACACACACACTCACACACACACACACACACACACACATATACACACACACACACTCACACACACACTCACACACACCTAGTGGAGAGGGAAGCAGGAAGGGCAGGACGAATAAAGTCTAACTACAAGAGAGGGAACTACACAGGCGTGAAGAATTTCCTGCACGGGGTTCATTGGGACAGAGAACTGGCAGGGAAGTCTGTAAATGAGATGAGGGAATATGTGACAACAATATGCAAGGAAGCTGAGGAGAGGTTTGTACACAAGCGTAACAGAAATAACGAGAAAGCCAGGATGAACCCTTGGATCACCCAATGGTGTAGAGAGGCCAAAACTAAGTGTGCTAGAGAATGGAAGAAGCATAGAAAGCAAAGGACCCGTAAGAATAAGAAGGGCAGTCGTAGAGCCAGAAATGAATATGCACAGGTAAGAAGGGAGGCCCAGCGACAATACGAAAATGACATAGCAGCGAAAGTCAAATCACACCCGAAGCTGTTGTACAGCCACATCAGATGGAAAACAACAGTCAAAGACCAGATAATCAGTCTGAGAAAGGAAGGAGGGGAGATCACAAGAAACGACCGTGAGGTATGTGAGGAACTCAACACGAGATTCAAAGAAGTGTTCACAGAGGAGACAGAAGGGGCTCCAAAAAGACGGAGAGGTGGGGTACACCATCAAGTGATATCCATAATACATACAACAGAGGAAAAAGTGAAGAGGTTGCTAAGACAGCTAGATACCTCAAAAGCGATGGGGCTGGATAACATCTCTCCATGGGTCCTGAGAGACGGAGCAGAGGAGCCATGTGTACCACTAACAACAATATTGAACACATCTACTGGAACAGGGAGATTACCTGAGGTATCGAAGACAGCAAATGTAGTTCCATTTTTTTAAAAAAAGGAGACAGATACGAAGCATTAAGCTGCAGACCAGTGTCACTGACATGTGTAATATGCAAAGTCATGAAGAAGGTTGTCGGGAGGAGAGTGGTGGAGCACCTAGAAAGGAATGAGCTTATCAACGACAACCAGCACGGTTTCAGGGACAGGAAATCATGTGTTACAAATCTACTGGAGTTCTATGACAGGGTGACAGCAGTAAGAAAAGAGAGAGAGGGATGGGTAGATTGCATTTCCTTGGACTGTAAGATGGCGTTTGACACAGTTCCACACAAGATATTAGTGCAAAAACTGGAGGACAAAGCAGGGATAACAGGGAAGGCACTGCAATGGATCAAAGAATACCTGTCAGTAAGACAACAGCGAGTGATAGTACGTGGCGAGGTGTCAGAGTGGATGCCTGTGACTAGCGGGGTTCCACAGGGGTCAGTCCTAGGACCGATGTTCTTTGTGGTATTTGTGAACGACATGACTGAAGGAATAGATTCAGAAGTGTCCCTGTTTACAGATGATGTGAAGTTGATGAGAAGAATTCAGTCAGACGATGACCAGGCAGAACTACAAAGAGATCTGGATAGGCTGTAGGTCTGGTCCAGAAACTGGCTCCTGGAGTTCAACCCCACCAAGTGCAAAGTCATGAAGATCGGGGAAGGGCAAAAAAGACTGCAGATGGAGTACGGGGCCAGAGACTACAAACTTCACTCAAGGAAAAGGATCTTGGGGTGAGTATATCACCGGGAACATCTACTGAGGCGCACAACAGCCAAATAACTGCTAAGAACAACATTCCGACATCTCAGTAAGGAATCATTCAGGACCTT
>NC_091292.1:30936168-30946168 GCF_038502225.1 Cherax quadricarinatus | reverse complement strand
TTGAATATCAGATTGGAGGGAGAGAGTATGGAGGAGGTGAACGTATTCAGATATTTGGGAGTGGACGTGTCAGCGGATGGGTCTATGAAAGATGAGGTGAATCATAGAATTGATGAGGGAAAAAGAGTGAGTGGTGCACTTAGGAGTCTGTGGAGACAGAGAACTTTGTCCTTGGAGGCAAAGAGGGGAATGTATGAGAGTATAGTTTTACCAACGCTCTTATATGGGTGTGAAGCATGGGTGATGAATGTTGCAGCGAGGAGAAGGCTGGAGGCAGTGGAGATGTCATGTCTGAGGGCAATGTGTGGTGTGAATATAATGCAGAGAATTCGTAGTTTGGAAGTTAGGAGGAGGTGCGGGATTACCAAAACTGTTGTCCAGAGGGCTGAGGAAGGGTTGTTGAGGTGGTTCGGACATGTAGAGAGAATGGAGCGAAACAGAATAACTTCAAGAGTGTATCAGTCTGTAGTGGAAGGAAGGCGGGGTAGGGGTCGGCCTAGGAAGGGTTGGAGGGAGGGGGTAAAGGAGGTTTTGTGTGCGAGGGGCTTGGACTTCCAGCAGGCATGCGTGAGCGTGTTTGATAGGAGTGAATGGAGACAAATGGTTTTTAATACTTGACGTGCTGTTGGAGTGTGAGCAAAGTAACATTTATGAAGGGATTCAGGGAAACCGGCAGGCCGGACTTGAGTCCTGGAGATGGGAAGTACAGTGCCTGCACTCTGAAGGAGGGGTGTTAATGTTGCAGTTTAAAAACTGTAGTGTAAAGCACCCTTCTGGCAAGACAGTGATGGAGTGAATGATGGTGAAAGTTTTTCTTTTTCGGGCCACCCTGCCTTGGTGGGAATCGGCCAGTGTGATAATATAATAATATATATATATATATATATATATATATATATATATATATATATATATATATATATATGTCGTGCCGAATATGTAAAACTGGTCAATTAGCAAGAACTCATTTAAAATTAAGTCCTTTCTAAAATTTTCTCTTATACTTTTAAAGATATATTTTTTTCATTAATGTTGATGTAAAAATTTATAATTTTGCACCGAAAGGAACTTAGAAAACTTACCTAACCTTATTATAACAAGAACAATTTATTTTAGCCTAACCCAACTAAATATATTTTATATTTGTTTACAATAATTTAATACTAAACAAACACAGTGAAATATATTTTTTTCGTTAGGTTCAGAATGATTTTGGCGAAATTATTGCATACACAAATTTTCACTTGCCCTATATGGCAAGATGAGCGTTGCTATTTAAGCCAAGATGGCAAGTTCTACCTATTCGGTACGACATATATATATATATATATATATATATATATATATATATATATATATATATATATATATATATATATATACATATACACACACACACACACACACACACACACACACACACACACACATATATATATATATATATATATATATATATATATATATATATATATATATATATATATATATATATATATATATATATATATATATATATATATATATATATGCAATAAGATCACAGTAAACAGGTGATTTTAAAATATGCAAAACAACCACTATGAAAGAGTAGTGAAATTCTAATCGCTTTCGTGACTGCTCACATTGTCAAGGAACTATGAAAGTAATACATCAAAGGAAGGCAATTAAAAGGGCTTAGATTACACCTCACAGTCAACTCCCACAACCAAGAAACACCTGACGCGCGGCAATACCGGACTCATAAGAAAAGAGGAACACTGCAGTAAGTCCGCTGGTCCAACTGGACAGGCCCTCACGACATCCCACTAACAAAATATTCTACCCAAGAAATAAGGTGTATTATTTGTCCAATGTATTATTAAACTCTAATCAAATTTTATTAATTATAAATGAGTCTAATTTATATAAACCTAAGGAAATATTCATATTATTTTCAAAACTGCTTTTTGTGAAACAAGATTCAATTATATTTCTGTCAACCATGGACTTGCTTGATACAACTTTCTCAACTTTTTGAAAATCAATTGGATGGTTAAAATCTCTCACATGAATAAATAGAGCATTGGAATCTTGTCCAGTTCTAATGCTATATTTTTGTTGTTTTAATCTAAGTTCGAGATTTTTACCGGTTTGACCGTAATAAACTTTATCGCAAATTTTACAAGGAATCTCATAGACACATCCGTCAGCATTTTGGGGGAATTCTTTATCAATTCTTTGGAAATGGTAAATCATAATTAACGAGTTCTTCAGATAAGAAACTTAATAAGTCATCAACAGGAACTTTCGTAAACAAGGAAGTAACATAAAAACTAACCATATTAAAATCGTTTAAGTCAGTCATTTGAGCCCTATTGTTGGTAAAATTTCAAACTTTAATGTTAAAAACAACTTAGATTTAGTTGATAAATTTAGCTCTTTGACCGACTTAAATGATTTTAACATGGTTAGTTTTGATGTTACTTCCTTGTTTACGAAAATTCCTGTTGATGACTTATTAAGTTTCTTATCTGAAGAACTCGTTAATTATGATTTACCATTGCCAGTTCCTACCATCATTAAACTTATTAAACTTTGCATTGTTGATGCAAAATTTGTATTTAATGATAAGTTTTACACTCAGAAATTTGGTATAGCAATGGGAAATCTTCTTTCACCTGTTCTTAGTAATCTATACATGGAATTTTTTGAAACAAGATTGCTTAACACAATCCTCCCTAACAGAGCAAAATGGTTCTGATATGTTGATGATATTTTATGTCTTATGCCCAAGAATGTAGATATACACCATTTCCTTGTTAAATTAAATAGCTTAGCCCATTCTATAAACTTTACTATTGAGTTTGAGGAAAATAACTCATTGCCTTTTCTAGATGTTTTAATTATTAAGAATAATAATGAATTCAAATTTAAAATTTACAGAAAACCTACAAATAACTGTTCCTATGTACACTATTATTCTTCCCATCAAGATAAAGTTAAACTGTCTGTTTTCTCATCAATGTTTTTGAGAGCTTTACGTATTTGTAGTCCAGCGTTCATAGATGAAGAAATATCCAAAATATATGAAATAGTCATTGATCTGAAATACCCAAGAAATGTAATTGATAAATCATTTAAAATTGCTAGAAATACTTTTTACAACCCAAAAAGGGACAACCAACCTTATTCAACTAAAAATATGTTGGTTCTCCCTTACCATGAAAACTTGGTTGATATGCCTTCTCTTCTTAAGACTTTTAATATTAAAGTTGTATTTAAAAATCTTGATACAGTAAAAAAACTTTTGATAAAGAATTTCCCCCAAAATGCTGACGGATGTGTCTATAAGATTCCTTGTAAAATTTGCGATAAAGTTTATTACGGTCAAACTGGTAAAAATCTCGAACTTAGATTAAAACAACATAAGTATAGCATTAGAACTGGACAAGATTCCAATGCTCTATTTATTCATGTGAGAGATTTTAACCATCCAATTGATTTTCAAAAAGTTGAGAAAGTTGTATCAAGCAAGTCCATGGTTGACAGAAATATAATTGAATCTTGTTTCATAAAAAGCAGTTTTGAAAATAATATGAATATTTTCTTAGGTTTATATAAATTAAACTCATTTATAATTAATAAAATTTGGTTAGAGTTTAATAATACATTGGACAAATAATAAACCTTTTTTCTTGAGTAGAATATTTTGTTAGTGGGATGTCGTGAGGACCTGTCCAGTTGGACCAGCGGACCTAGTGCAGTGTTCCTCTTTTCTTATGAGTCCGGTACTGCCGCGCGTCAGGTGTTTCTTTGTTGTGGGGGTTGACTGTGATGTGTAATCTAAGCCCTTTTAATTGCCTTCCTTTGATGTATTACTTTCATAGTTCCTACTTTCATAGTTCTCTCCAAGAGAGAACCCGCAGTAATGGATTTAAATTGGATAAGTTTAGATTTAGAAAGGACATAGGAAAGTATTGGTTTGGAAATAGGGTAGTTGATGAGTGGAACAGTCTACCTAGTTGGGTTATTGAGGCTAGGACTTTGGGTAGTTTCAAATTTAGGTTGGATAAGTACATGAGCGGGAGGGGTTGGATTTGAGAATTGGGTTGGTCAAATGTTTGTTAGTGGGATGAATTGTAAAGGACCTGCCTAGTATGGGCCAACAGGCCTGCTGCAGTGTTCCTCCTTTCTTATGTTCTTATGTTGACAATGTGAGTAGTCACGAAAGCGCTTGGAATTTCACTAGTCTTTCATAGTGGTTGTTTTGTATATATATATATATATATATATATATATATATATATATATATATATATATATATATATATATATATATATATATATATATATGTGTGTGTGTGTGTGTGTGTGTGTGTGTGTGTGTGTGTGTGTGTGTGTGTGTGTGTATAGTCACGTACTCTCTGTTCATGTAGATCTGTTAGTGACTTGATCAAGCCCTCTTTGTGGGCGATACGTAGTCAATAATGTAATGCATTTGTGTCTGTTTTCCAGCATTTATTCCTACGTAGAAAAAGTTATCGGGAATATATCGCCATCAGTCACTATCCAGGAAATTCAAATATAATGAAAATCCTCTTGGGGTTAATATGCTCAGGCAAGCTCATTCACAGTGGTGACGTGTACTTAGCTACGTGGTGACGTGAACTTAGCTTGAGTGGTGACGTGTACTTAGCTCTGTGAAGACCTGTTTGTGTGCTCTCTGTGAATCTGAACCAGGATGCCCTCTCTTGAGCAGCTTTACCAGCAGCTGAGAGAAGAACTCAGAGTTGCTAAACTGGAGATACGGCGATTAACGGAGGAGAACAAGAGGATTCGTAGTAATCCTCCTGTTGTGAGTCCCCAGGTTAAGAGGGGAGCTTGGTCAGTGGCCGGGCAACATGGAACCAAGCTGAAGATCAAGAAAACGGTTGGAGAGGCGGAAACAACGAGAAACCAGAAGACTACCGTGGAAACTTCCAACTCATTCTCGGTGCTACCTGACGAATGTGAGTGTTCTGCTGGGAATGCCACAACGAGCACCAAAGAAGCATTGGCAGACGTGAGTAAGACATCCCTAGAAACCCCAACGAAGACCATCGAGAACGTCTTGACGAATTCTACAAGTGGTGTAATGCTACCTGGCGAATGTGAGTCGACTACTCGGAGCATCACGACGGACGACGCCAAGGAAGGTAAAAACATTGTTGTTGTTGGGGATAGCCAGATTAGGTACATGGATAGGGCATTCTGTTTGAAGGATAGGAGTAGGAGGCAGAGAGTGTGTTTTCCTGGGGCTGGGATGAAGGATATTGTTAGCCGTCTGGATGACATCATGAGAGGTAATGGGAGCAATCCTATTATCTGTCTCAGTGCTGGAGGCAACGATGTTGGCAGACGTAGGAGTGAGGACCTGATTAGCAGGTATAGGTCAGCAATAGAGATAATTAGGAGGAAGGGTGGGAAACCTGTCATATGTGGCATTTTGCCAAGGAGAGGAGTTGGAAATGAATGGTTGTCCAGAGCAATTGGTGTCAATTGCTGGCTGGACAAGTACTGTAAGGAAAATGCGGTAACATTCATTGACAACTGGGACCTTTTCTATGGCAGAAATGACATGTATGCCAGGGATGGGGTTCACTTATCTAGGTGTGGGGTGGGAGCACTGGCCAACGCAGTGGAGGGAGCTGTTAGGTCTTTAAACTAGGAATAGTTAGTGGTATGGGTTTTGGCGGGAAAACTGTGAAGTCGCAGGGTAGTAACATGAGTACTAGGAGAACTAGTAATAGGCAAAATGAGGTGGATATTGGAAAGCCAGTGGCACTAATTGACAAGGACAGTAATAAGTTTAGTGGAATAACAGAAAGGAGCAGGAAGGGTAAAGAGAGTGGAGGGTCCTTAAGTATATATTACACAAATAGTCGCAGTGCTAGGAATAAGATGGACGAGTTGAGACTAGTTGCTAGTGCAGGTAACATAGATGTATTTGCCATTACTGAGACGTGGTTTAACTCAAAAAGTCGGGACATGCCTGCAGAATGTCACATTCAGGGTTTTAAATTGTTCCAAGTAGATAGAAGTATCGGGAAGGGGGGTGGGGTGGCATTGTATGTCCGAGATCGCTTGAACTGTTGCATAAAAACGGGTATTAAGTCTGAAGTAACACATACAGAGTCTGTTTGGATAGAATTTTCAGAGGGGCATGAAAAATTAATTTTAGGTGTGATATACCGTCCCCCAAATTTAGATAGGGACCAAGGGAGACTACTATGGGAGGAAATTGTTAGGGCCACAAGGCACGATAATGTAGTAATTCTAGGAGACTTTAACTTTAGTCATATTGATTGGAATTTCTTGACTGGGAATTTAGAATCATACGATTTCTTAGAAGTAGTTCAGGATTGTTTTTTGAAGCAGTTTGTGACAGAACCTACAAGGGGAAATAACCTGCTTGACTTAGTTCTGGCAAACAATGAATCCCTTGTTAATAATTTAGAAGTTTCAGAGGAACTGGGTGCTAGCGACCACAAATCAATTACATTTAGAATTGAATGGAAGTATGATAGTAGGGATAACTCAGTAACAGTCCCAGATTTTCGCTTAGCAGATTACGATGGGCTTAGAGAACACTTATCATCTGTTGACTGGGGTAACGAAGAGAGCTATCAATATGACAGTTTTCTGAACACAATACATGCTGCTCAAAGAACGTTTATCCCTTATAAGGAAATTAGATCAAATAGAAATGACCCAAAATGGATGAATAATAGGCTGAAATATCTACTAGGGCATAAGAAAGGAATTTATAGGCGTATCAAAAGAGGCGAGGGTCATCTTATGAATCAGTATATTGACATTAAGAGGGACATTAAAAAGGGGATAAGAAAAGCTAAAAGGGACTATGAAATTAAAGTTGCTAGGGATTCTAAAACTAACCCAAAAAGTTTTTTCCAGGTATATAGAACAAAAGTCAGAGATAAGATAGGTCCCCTTAAAAATAACTATGGGCATCTTACTGACAAAGAGAATGAAATGTGCTCGATTTTAAATAATTATTTTCTCTCGGTTTTTACACAGGAAGACACTAATAATATTCCGGTAATTAATTTTTATAGTGGATCAGAAGAAGATAAATTATGTAACATCACAGTCACTAGTGAAATGGTTGTGAAGCAGATAGACCGACTGAAGCAAAATAAGTCACCGGGTCCTGATGAGGTTTTTTCAAGGGTTCTTAAGGAATGCAAAATGGAAGTCTGTGAACCATTAACTAATATTTTTAATTTATCTCTTCAAACAGGTGCAGTGTCTGATATGTGGAAGATGGCTAATGTAATTCCTATTTTTAAAACAGGGGACAAGTCGTTACCGTCAAATTACCGCCCAATAAGCCTGACCTCAATTGTAGGCAAATTACTAGAGTCAATTATAGCTGAGATTATAAGAAGCCATCTCGATAAGCATAGCTTGATTAAAGATACTCAGCATGGATTCACAAGAGGCCGGTCCTGTCTAACTAATTTATTAACTTTCTTCAGTAAAGCTTTTGAGGCTGTTGACCACGATAAAGAATTTGATATTATTTACTTAGATTTTAGTAAGGCATTTGATAGAGTTCCTCACCAAAGACTGTTGAAGAAAGTAGCAGCTCATGGCATTGGGGGAAGGGTGCTCTCGTGGATCGAATCATGGCTCACAGACAGGAAGCAAAGAGTGTCCATAAATGGGGTTAAATCCGAGTGGGGATCAGTAACAAGTGGCGTTCCACAGGGATCAGTCTTGGGCCCGTTGTTGTTTATAATATATATCAATGATCTTGATGAAGGAATTACTAGTGATATGAGCAAATTCGCCGATGACACGAAGATAGGTAGGATAATTGATTCAAACGTAGATGTTAGGGAACTTCAGGAGGATTTAGACAAACTCTACTCTTGGTCAGAAAAGTGGCAGATGCAGTTCAATGTAGATAAATGCAAGGTTCTGAAGCTCGGGAGTGTCCATAACCCTAGCACTTATAAGTTAAATAATGTAGAACTTAACCATACAGATTGCGAAAAGGACTTGGGGATTATGGTAAGCAGCAACCTTAAATCAAGACAGCAATGCCTAAGCGTACGTAATAAGGCAAATAGATTACTGGGATTTATATCAAGAAGTGTAAGCAACAGAAGTCCAGAGGTCATACTGCAGCTTTATACATCATTAGTAAGGCCTCACCTAGATTATGCAGCTCAATTCTGGTCTCCATATTACAGAATGGACATAAATTCGTTAGAAAACATTCAGCGTAGGATGACTAAATTAATACATAGCATTAGAAATCTTCCTTATGAAGAAAGATTGAAGACTCTTAAGTTACATTCACTTGTTAGACGAAGAATGAGGGGAGACCTGATCGAAGTGTATAAGTGGAAGATAGGTATTAATAAAGGGGATATTAACAAGGTCTTGAGGATATCTCTCCAAGAGAGAACCCGCAGTAATGGATTTAAATTAGATAAGTTTAGATTTAGAAAGGACATAGGAAAGTATTGGTTTGGAAATAGGGTAGTTGATGAGTGGAACAGTCTACCTAGTTGGGTTATTGAGGCTAGGACTTTGGGTAGTTTCAAATTTAGGTTGGATAAGTACATGAGTGGGAGGGGTTGGATTTGAGTGGGACTTGCACATCAGAGCTTATTTCTTGGGTAGCATTGAAAATTGGGTTGGTCAAATGTTTGTTAGTGGGATGAATTGTAAAGGACCTGCCTAGTATGGGCCAACAGGCCTGCTGCAGTGTTCCTCCTTTCTTATGTTCTTATGTTCTTATGTTCACACAGTGGGCTTTTTCAAGTCACAAACAGAACTACCTGGGGTGGAAGGAACGCGAGTATTTATAGTCCGGCTGAGGTCAGGTGAAGAATGCTGCATATGATGATGTACCGAGTGGGGTTATAGAGTCTAAAAACTTGGGTAGCTTGGAAAGGAGATTGGATAAGTTTGTGAGCAGACCTTCTACAGTATTCTTATGTGGGATAGCGATGAAGAAGTTTCTTGGCAAGTGGTTCAGCTATGTTATAGAAGCCACTATTCTGGTTGAAGTTGTCGGATATAGAAATAAGTGATGATTCCAGGATTCTTCGGTATTGAGTGTTGTCTTCTGTGGCGATAAGTCTTGAGTTTCTGTAGTTTATCAAGTGGTTGTGTGAATTACGGTGTTGTACGCAGGCATTCCTTGTGTCGTCAGACCTGCTTGCGTATTGGTGTTCTGAAATACGTGTTTGGAGGTCCCTTGATGTTTCGCCCACGTATAACTTGTTGCAGCCATTACAAGGGATTATGTATACCCCTGCAGAGGATGGAGGCTTGTCCTGCCTACTACTGGTGATGTCCTTGATGGTCGTGGTTGTGGAGGTAGATACTTGGAATGATGTTTTGGCAAAGATGTTGGAAACATGTTTGGCAATGGAGTTGGTGGGAAGGACTATGTATCTCTTCTCGGCAGTGTCTTCTCTGGGTGTGTTGAAGATGTTTAATGCTCGCCGTCTGCAGTCTCTGATGAAGTGACGAGGATAGTGGAGTTTAGAAAATATTTGTTCAATTATAGTGCATTCTTCCTCAAGGAACTCGTTGCTGCAGATTCTGAGTGCACGCAGGAAGAAGCCTATAACTACACCACGTTTGGTTTTGGTGTCGTGGTGAGAGTAGAAGTGGAGAAGATCGTTTTGGTTGGTGGGTTTTCGATAGACTTTAAAACGAAGTTCGTGGTCAGCTTTGCAGAGCAGGACATCAAGGAAAGGAAGAGTGTTGTCGACTTCTTCTTCAAGTGTGAACTGGATTGAAGGCTCGACCTGGTTGAGCTTGTCTTGGAGAGCTTGAACGTTGAAGCGTTTAGGAGTTATGAGGAGAATGTCGTCAACATAACGGAGCCAGGTGACAGACGAAGGAATAATGGTGGAGAAACGTTCGGCTTCTAGATGTTCCATGTATAGGTTCGCCAGGACTGCACTGAGTGGCGAACCCATGGGTAGTCCAA
>NC_091292.1:30913668-30931168 GCF_038502225.1 Cherax quadricarinatus | reverse complement strand
GGAACTTGGTGGTAGCGACCACAAATCAATTACATTTAGCATTGAATGGAAGTATGATAGTAGGGATAACTCAGTAACAGTCCCAGATTTTCGCTTAGCAGATTACGATGGGCTTAGAGAACACTTATCATCTATTGACTGGGGTAACGAAGAGAGCTATCAATATGACAGTTTTCTGAACACTATACATGCTGCTCAAAGAACGTTTATCCCGTATAAAGAAATTAGATCAAATAGAAATGACCCAAAATAGATGAATAATAGGCTGAAATATCTACTAGGGCATAAGAAAGGAATTTATAGGCGTATCAAAAGAGGTGAGGGTCATCTTATGAATCAGTATATTGACATTATAAAGGGGATAAGAAAAGCTAAATGGGACTATGAAATTAAAGTTGCTAGGGATTCTAAAACTAACCCAGAAAGTTTTTTCCAGGTATATAGAACAAAAGTTAGAGATAAGATAGGTCCCCTTAAAAATAACTATGGGCATCTTACTGACAAAGAGAATGAAATGTGCTCGATTTTAAATAATTATTTTCTCTCGGTTTTTACACAGGAAGACACTAGCAATATTCCAGTAATTATTTTTTATAGTGGACCAGAAGAAGATAAATTATGTAACTTCACAGTCACTAGTGAAATGGTGGTGAAGCGGATAGACCGACTGAAGCAAAATAAGTCACCGGGTCCTGATGAGGTTTTTTCAAGGGTTCTTAAGGAATGCAAAATGGAATTCTGTGAACCATTAACTAATATTTTTAATTTATCTCTTCAAACAGGTGTAGTGTCTGATATGTGGAAGATGGCTAATGTAATTCCTATTTTAAAACAGAGGACAAGTCGTTACCGTCAAATTACCGCCCAATAAGCCTGACCTCAGTTGTAGGCAAATTACTAGAGTCAATTATAGCTGAGATTATAAGAAGCCATCTCGATAAGCATAGCTTGATTAATGATACTCAGCATGGATTCACAAGAGGCCGGTCTTGTCTAACTAATTTATTAACTTTCTTCAGTGAAGCTTTTGAGGCTGTTAGCCATGATAAAGAATTTGATATTATTTACTTAGATTTTAGTAAGGCTTTTGATAGAGTTCCGCACCAAAGACTGTTAAAGAAAGTGGCAGCTCATGGCATTGAGGGAAGGGTGCTCTCGTGGATCGAATCATGGCTCACAGACAGGAAGCAGAGAGTGTCCATAAATGGAGTTAAATCCGAGTGGGGATCAGTAACAAGTGGCGTTCCACAGGAATCAGTCTTTGGCCCGTTGTTGTTTATAATATATATCAATGATCTTGATGAAGGAATTACTAGTGATATGAGCAAATTCGCCGATGACACAAAGATAGGTAGGATAATTGATTCAAACGTGGATGTTGGGGAACTTCAGAAGGATTTAGACAAACTCTATTCTTGGTCAGAAAAGTGGCAGATGCAGTTCAATGTAGATAAATGCAAAGTTCTGAAGCTCGGGAGTGTCCATAACCCTAGCACTTATAAGTTAAATAATGTAGAACTTAGCCATACAGATTACGAAAAGGACTTTGGGGTTATGGTAAGCAGCAACCTTAAACCAAGACAGCAATGCCTAAGCGTACGTAATAAGGCAAATAGATTACTGGGATTTATATCAAGAAGTGTAAGCAACAAAAGTCCAGAGGTCATACTGCAGCTTTATACATCATTAATAAGGCCTCACCTAGATTATGCAGCTCAGTTCTGGTCTCCATATTACAGAATGGACATAAATTCGTTAGAAAACATTCAGCGTAGGATGACTAAATTAATACATAGCATTAGAAATCTTCCTTATGAAGAAAGATTGAAGACTCTTAAATTACATTCACTTGTTAGACGAAGAATGAGGGGAGACATGATCGAAGTGTATAAGTGGAAGATAGTATTAATAAAGGGGATATTAATAAGGTCTTGAGGATATCTCTCCAAGAGAGAACCCGCAGTAATGGATTTAAATTAGATAAGTTTAGATTTAGAAAGGACATAGGAAAGTATTGGTTTGGAAATAGGGTAGTTGATGAGTGGAACGGTCTACCTAGTTGGGTTATTGAGGCTAGGACTTTGGGTAGTTTCAAATTTAGGGATTACGAGTGACATGAGTAAATTTGCTGATGATACAAAGATAGGCCGTATAATTCACTCTGAGGAGGATATCAATGAACTCCAGGACGATTTGGACAAATTAATGTCTTGGTCTGAAAAATGGCAGATGAAGTTCAATGTGGATAAGTGTAAGGTACTTGACCTTGGTAATGAAAATAACCCTCGAAGCTATAATCTAGGTGAAGTAGAGCTTGATCATACAGAATGTGAAAAAGACTTGGAAGTCATGGTAAGCAGAAATCTAAAGCCAAGACAGCAGTGCCTTAGTGTGCGCAACAAGGCCAACAGATTACTTGGATTTATCTCAAGAAGTATAAGTAACAGAAGTCCAAAAGTTATTTTACAGCTCTATACATCACTAGTGAGGCCTCATTTAGATTATGCTGCTCAGTTTTGGTCCCCTTACTACAGGATGGACATAGACTCATTAGAGAACATACAGAGAAGAATGACTAAAATGATTTACTGTGTAAGGAACCTCCCGTATGAAGATAGACTTAAAGCCTTAAATCTCCACTCTCTGGAGAGGCGTAGAATGAGGGGAGATATCATTGAAGTGTATAAGTGGATGACGGGCATAAACAAGGGAGATATTAATAAAGTACTGAGGGTGTCGAACCAGGTAAGAACCAGGAATAATGGATTTAAGTTGGATAAATTTAGATTTAGAAAGGATATAGGTAAGTACTGGTTTTCTAACAGAGTTGTAGATGCGTGGAACAGTCTTCCCAGTGGGGAAGTTTGCTAGGCGCCCATATGCTGCAGCAGTTATTTGTGTGTGTGTGTGTGTGTGTGTGTGTGTGTGTGTGTGTGTGTGTGTGTGTGTGTGTGTTTGTGCTTTTGTGTGTGTGTGTGTGTGTGTGTGTGTGTGTGTGTGTGTGTGTGTGTGTGTGTGTGTGTGTGTGTGTGTGTGTGTGTGTGTGAGTGTGTGTGTACTCACCTATTTGTACTCACCTATTTGTGGTTGCAGGGGTCGAGTCACAGCTCCTGACCCCGCCTCTTCGCTGATTGCTACTAGGTCCTCTCTCTCCCTGCCCCATGAGCTCTATCATACCTGGCCTTAAAACTATGTATGGTTCCCGCCTCCACTACGTCACTTTCTAGGCTATTCCACGGCCTGACTACTCTATGACTGAAGAAATACTTCCTAACATCCCTTTGATTCATCTGAGTCTTCAACTTCCAATTGTGACCTCTTGTGTCTGTGTCCCTTCTCTGGAACATCCCGTCTTTGTCCACCTTGTCTATTCCGCGCAGTATTTTATATGTCGTTATCATGTCTCCCCTGACCCTCCTGTCCTCCAGTGTCGTCAGGCCGATTTCCCTCAACCTTTCTTCGTAGGACAATCCCCGTAGCTCTGGGACTAGTCTTGTTGCAAACCTTTGCACTTTCTCTAATTTTTTGACGTGCTTGACTAGGTGTGGATTCCAAACTGGTGCTGCATACTCCAGTATGGGCCTGACGTAAATGGTATACAGAGTCTTAAACGAATCTTTACTGAGGTATCGGAACGCTATCCGTAGGTTTGCCAGGCGCCCGTATGCTGCAGCAGTTATCTGATTGATGTGCGCCTCAAGAGATATGCTCGGTGTTATGCTCACCCCCAGATCTTTTTCCTCATCCAGCACTTGCTGGTGTGCCCCCCTGTTCTGATTTCCTGGAGTCCTACTGCTTTCCACTGAAAATACCTCTTTAAATCTTGTGTTGAGCTCTTGACATACCTCTTGGTCGTTTCTTGTGAATTCCCCATCACCCTTCCACAGTCTGATTACCTGGTCCTTGACTGTTGTTTTCCTCCTGATGTGGCTGTACAACAGCTTCGGGTCAGTCTTTACTTTTGATGCTATGTCATTTTCATATTGTCTCTGAGCCTCCCTTCTTATCTGTACATATTCGTTTCTGGCTCTTCGGCTGATTTCTTTATTTTCCTGAGTTCTCTGTCTTCTGTACCTTTTCCATTCTCTAGTACACCTAGTTTTTGCCTCCCTACACCTTTGGGTGAACCAAGGAGTCGTTCTGTTCTTCCCATTATTTCTGTTTCTGGGAACAAACCTCTCCTCTGCCTCCTGTGTATGTGAGTGTGTGTGTGTTGTGTGTGTGTGTGTGTGTGTGTGTGTGTGTGTGTGTGTGTGTGTGTGTGTGTGTGTGTGTGTGTGTGTGTGTGTGTGTGTGTGTGTGTGCGTGTGCGTACTCACCTAGTAGTGGTGGCAGGGGTCGAGTCATAGCTCCTGGCCCCGCCTCTTCTTTTGCCGCTACTGGGTCACTCTCCCTGAACCGTGAGCTTTATCATACCTCTTCGTAAATCTATGTATGGATCCTGCCTCCACTACATCTCTTCCCAAACTATTCCACTTCCTGACTACTCTGTGACTGAAAAGATACTTCCTAACATCCCTGTGATTCATCTATGTCTTCAACTTCCAACTGTGTCCCCTTGTTGCTGTGTCCCATCTCTGGAACATTCTGTCTCTGTCCACCTCGTCAATTCCTCTCAGTATTTTATATGTCGTTATCATGTTCCCCTATCTCTCCTGTCCTCCAGTGTCGTCTGGTCGATTTCCCTTAACCTCTCCTCGTAGGACATACCCCATAGCTCTGGGACTAGTCTTGTTGCAAACCTTTGCATTTTCTCAAGTTTCCTTACTTGCTTGGCTAGATGAAGGTTCCAAACTGGTACCGCACACTCCAATACGGGCCTAACGTACACAGTGTACAGGGTCCTGAACGATTCCTTATTAAGATAGAGGAATGCTGTTCTTAGGTTTGCTTGGCGCCCATATGCTGCAGCAGTAATTTGGTTGATGTGCGCTTCAGGAGATGTGCCTGGTGTTATACTCACCCTAAGATCTTTTTCCTTGGGTGAGGTTTGTAGTCTCTGGTAACCTAGACTGTACTCCGTCTGCAGTCTTCTTTGCCCTTCCCCAGTCTTCGTGACTTTGCACTTGGTGGGGTTGAACTCCAGGAGTCAATTGCTGGACCAGGTCTGCAGCCTGTCCAGTTCCCTTTGTAGTTCTGTCTAGTCCTCCTCCTATTGAATTATCATCGTCTGCAAACAGGGACACTTCGGAGTCTATTCCTTCCGTTATGTCGTTCACAAATTCCAGAAACAGCACCGGTCCTAGGACTGACCCTTGTGGAACCCCACTCGCACAGGCGCCCACTCTGACACCTCGCCACGTACCATGACTCGCTGCTGTCTTCCTAACAGATATTCCTTGATCCATTGTAGTGTCTTCCCTGTTATCCTTGCCTGGCCCTCCAATTTTTGCACTGATCTCTTGTGTGGAACTGTGTTAAACGCCTTCCTACAGTCCAAGAAAATGCAACCTGCTCATTCCTCTCTCTCTTGTCTTACTGCTGTCACCATTTTATAGAGCTCCAGTAGGTTTGTGACACAGGAATTCTCGTCCCTGAAACCATGGTGGTTGTTGTTGATAAGCTCATTCCTCTCTAGGTTTTCCATCACTCTTCCCCTGATAATCTTCTCTATGACTTTGCATACTATACATGTCAGTGACACTGGTGTATAGTTTAGTGCTTCATGTCTCTCTTTCTTTAAAAATTGGGACTACATTTGCTGTCTTCCATACCTCAGGTAATCTCCCTGTTTCGATAGATGTGTTGAATATTGTTGTAAAGGGTACACATAACGCCTCTGCTCCCTCTCTCAGGACCCATGGAGAGATGTTATCCGCCCCCATCGCATTTGAGGTATCTAGCTCGCTCAGAAGCCTCTTCACTTCTGTGAAGAGGCTGCTGGTGGTGTACCCTACCTGTGTGTGTGTGTGTGTGTGTGTGTGTGTGTGTGTACTCACCTAGTTGTGTTTGCAGGGGTTGAGTCACAGCTCCTGGCCCCACCTCTTCACTGGCCACTACTGGGTCACTCTCCCTGCACCATGTGCGTGTGTGTGTAAACAATAGATTAAAACATCTCATTGGTCAAAAGAGAGGCACTTATAGGCGTATCAAAAGAAAGGATGGTCAGTTAAGAAATCAATATATTCAATTAAAGAGAGATATAAAAAATAGGAATAAGAAAAGCAAAAAGGGATTATGAGGCTAAAAACGCAAGGGATTCGAATTCTAACACAAAAAGGTTCTTTCAGGTATACAGAAGTAAGATTAGGGACAAGATAGGCTCACTCAAGAGTAGCTCAGGTCAGATCACTGACATTGATAAGGAAATATGTGAACTTTTCAATACCTACTTTCTCTCAGTTTTTACTCAAGAAGATACTAGCGAAATTCTAGAAATAATATGTAGAACAGGACGATAATAAACTATGCACTATTGGGGTAACTAGTGACACGGTTCTCAGCTGAAATGTTAGCAAGGGTTTTAAAGGAATGTAAAGAGGAACTTAGCATACCTTTGGCTAATCTTTTCAATACATCACCACAAACTGGCATAGTGCCAGACAAGTAGAAAATGGCAAATGTAATACCTATTTACAAGGCAGGTGACAGGTCCTTAGCTTCGAACTATAGACCAATATGCCTTACCTCCATAGTTGGAAAATTTATGGAATCAATAATTGACGAATCAATTCGTAGCCATCTTGAAAGGCATAAATTGATTAATTAATCTCAGCACAGTTTTACAAAAGGGCGTTCCTGTCTTACGAATTTACTAATTTTCTTCACTAAGGTATTTGAGGAGGTAGATCATGGCAATGAATATGATATTGTGTATATGGACTTCAGTAAGGCTTTCGACAGTTTCACATCAGAGGCTATTGAGAATACTTAAGGCACACGGAATAGGAGAAATTTTTTCCTGGGTTGAGGCATGATTGACAAATAGGCAACAGAGAGTTTGCATAAATGGTGAGAAATCAGAATGGGGGCACGTCACAAGCGGTGTTCCACAGGGGCCAGTGTTGGGTTCCGTGTTGCTCGCAATTTAGATTAACGACATAGATGAGGGAATAAATAGCGACTTAAGCAAATTTGCTGATGACACCAAAATAGGCTGTCCAATTCATTCTAATGAGGACATTAGAACACCCCAGGATGATTTGAATAGACTGATGCAGTGGTCCGAGAAGTGGCAAATGCAGTTTAATATAGACAAATGCAAAGTTCTAAATGTTGGACAAGAAAATAACTATGCCACATATAAACTAAATAATGTAGATCTTAATATTACAGAATGCGAAAAGGAGTTCTGTTAGCAGTAATCTGAAACCAAGACAACAGTGCATTAGTGTTCGCAATAAAGCTAACGGAATCCTTGGCTTCATATCAAGAAGTATAAATAATATAAGTCCTCAGGTTGTTCTTCAACTCTATACATCCTTGGTTAGGCCTCATTTAGATTATGCTGCTCAGTTCTGGTCACCGTATTACAGAATGGATATAAATGCTCTGGAAAACGTACAAAGGAGGATGACAAAGTTGATCCCATGTATCAGAAATCTTCCCTATGAGGATAGACTGAGGACCCTGAATCAGCACTCTCTAGACAGTCGTAGAATTAGGGGAGATAGATTGAGGTGTATAAAAGGAAAACAGGAATGAATAAAGGAGATATAAATAACGTGCTAAAAATATCTAACATAGACAGGACTCACAGCAATGATTTAAAGTTGGAAAAATTCAGATTCTGGAAGGATATAGGAAAGCACTGGTATGGTAATAGAGGTGTGAATGAGTGGAACAAACTCCTGAGTACCGTCATAGAAGATAAGACGTTGTGTAGTTTAAAAAAAAATAGGTTAGATAAATACATGAATGGGTGTGGGTGGGTGTGAGTTGCACCTGACTAGGTTGTGCTACTAGGTCAGATGCCGTGCTCCTCCCTTTAGTGAATGTGACTGACCTGACTAGGTTAAGCATTGGTTTAAGCCGGTGGGAGAATTTAACCTGCCTCGTATGGGCCAGTAGGACTGTTGCAGTGTTCCTTCTTTCTTATGTTCTTATGAATCCATCCTCTATCACTCCACCGTTCAGGTGGAAGAGATATTTCCTAACATTCCTGTGAGCCATTTGCATTTTCAACTTCCAGCTGTACTCTCGTCGTACTCTTTCCCGTCTCTCGAGCAATCTGTCCCCACACACTCTATCAGTTCCTCTCCGCAGTTTGTACGTTGTATCATATCACCCCTAGTCTTTCTTTCCTCTAATGTCATCAGGTTCAGCTTCCTTAACCTCTCCTCATAAGACAAACCCCTTACCTCAGGGACTAGTCTACTTGCCATCCATGTTACTTTCTCCAGTTTCTTGATGAACTTGACAAAGTGTGGGTTCCATACTGGTGAAGCGTACTGTACTGTGGGCCTGAAGTATGCCGTATACAGTGTCTTGACTGACCCCTTGCTTAGGTTTCTGAAAACTGTTCCTAGGTTTGGCATGCGAGCATTTTCCACAGCCGTTATTCGGTTGATGTGCGCCTCAGGTGATATGTCTGGTATAATGCTAACCTCGAGGTCCTTCTCCTTGAGTGAGGTTTGTAGCCTTTACCCCCGAACCTGTACTCCGTCTGTAGTCTTTCTTGCTCATTACTAAGCTTCATAAGATAGCATTTGCTGGGGTTGAATTCTAGCAGCAACTTATTAGACCAGGTTCATTGGTAGTCCTTCCTAGTTCTCCTGTTTCTATTCTCAAAGTAAGTTTCACATCATGAGCGTAACTGAGTCAGTACGACAACCAAGGTAATGTCATTCATGTATGCAGGAAAAAGTACCAGCCACAGCGCTGATTCTTGTGGAACTCCACTCGTCACATGCGCCCATTGCATCACCTCTTCTTGGACAATCACTCATTATTTCCTCCCTGTTAAGTATTCTTTTATCCATTATATTTCCTTCTCTATTATTCCTGACTTCTCCTTAAGTGGTAACGTGTCAAAAGTCTCTTTACAGTTCAAAAATATGTAATCTACCCCTCTCTCTCTATTTCTCTCTCCTGCCTCGTAGCTCTATTGGTAGCATACTCTGCTCACACACTGAGGTCCGGGGGTCGATCCCTGGTACGGGTGGAAACATTAGATCCCGTTTCCTTAAAGCACCTGCTTTCCGTGTTCATCTTTCGGTAAAATAGGTACCTGGGTGTTAGTAGACTGGTGTGGGTCGCATCCTGGGAACAAAATTGACCTAATTTGCCCAAAGTGCTCTGCATAACAACGGGCTCTCTGCACAGTAGTACGCCATTGATGTCATCTAGGTATGTATACCTTGTACGTCTACTTGTAAAAACAATTATTATTATTATTATTATTATTATTATTATTATTATTATT
Source organism: Cherax quadricarinatus (assembly GCF_038502225.1). Taxonomy (NCBI): domain Eukaryota; kingdom Metazoa; phylum Arthropoda; class Malacostraca; order Decapoda; family Parastacidae; genus Cherax; species Cherax quadricarinatus. The sequence continues at coordinate 30,921,804 of NC_091292.1, read as the reverse complement.
ATTATTATTATTAGAGTTGTTGTAGAACTCCAGTAGGGCTGAAAGATTGGATTTACCATCTCTAAAACCTTGCTCGTTGTTGTTTATGTTTCCATTGCTCCTATTTATCATTTTCATAACCATGCACACTATGCATGTCGGTGGCATTGTCCTGTAGTTTATCACTGCCTGTCTGTTCCTTTTAAATAATGACACTACAGTTTATGTCTTCCACATCTTTGGCAGTTACCCCGTGTCAATCGACTTGTTGAAAACTGTGGTTATTAGCTTGCACAGTACTTCTGCTCCCTGTCTCAGGACCCACAGAGAAATATAATCTGGTTCCATGGCCTTCGAGGTATCTAGTTCACACAAAAGTTTTCTGACATCTCTTTTAGTATGTATTATGTGCTCGCTTGTTAGTGCACTTTACCACTTCAGCTCTCTGGTATCATCCTTATTTCCACTGAATACCTCCTTAAATTTCTTGGAGAGCTCCTGGTAGTCTTTTGGTCATTCTTTGTACAGCTCTGGTCCTCTTTTCTTCAGAATTATTACTTGGTCCTTTAGTCTAGTATTTCCCTGGTGTGGATGTGTAGTACCTTTGGGCTGGATTAGACATTCGGTGTTATGTCATTCTATAATTGCCGTTTACTCTCTCTCTTCTTACCAACGCATATTCGTTTCTGGCTCTTCTGCTAACTATCTTGTTTTAATATTATTCTTTGTCTTCTATATTTATCCCAGGCCCTAACACTGTTCGCTTTTGCCATTTTATACCTCCGGGTGAACCATGGATATGCCCTGCTAGTTCCATTGCTTCCTTAGCTCCTGGGAATGAATTTCTCTTCTGTCTCCCAGCACTTTCCAACTGGATACCCATTCATCTCATTCGCTATCTTCCAGTTCCCTTTCCCACTGTACCTCATTTATGTATTGCCTCATGTCTGTGAATTCACCTATTTTGAAATTCGACTTCTCTTGTGCTTCCTGTGTCATCTCTGTCTCTCCCTCTCTCCAAGTTTACTTCAATGAGATATTCAAAACTCAGAATTGAAAGTTCACTAGCACCGAGTTAGCTCTTGTAATCCATATCTACTACATCAGATTTTCTCATGATCGATACAAGGCTCAGCCTTGCTGATTCATTCCTTAATCTCTCTCTCTCTTTCTCTCTCTCTCTCTCTCTCTCTCTCTCTCTCTCTCTCTCTCTCTCTCTCTCTCTCTCTCTCTCTCTCTCTCTCTCTCTCTCTCTCTCTGGTTGTGTCCCTGATATGTTGGTGAAAAAAATTGTCCATTAGAATTTAAATCCTTCACCTTTCTGGTGGTCCCGTGTGGCTCGAGGTTCTCCCAGACTATTTTCTGATAGGCAGCTCTGTAATGCTCATGTTGGCTTTTGCGGTCACCTCAGCTATTGCATCCACCATCGATCTGTTATTGTCGTTGTATTTTTGTCTTGGTCCTTTGCTGTTTAGAGGGGGGGGGTTATAGTGCATCACTTTATCTCCACCTTCAGGGAGGTGCGAATTTTTTAGAAGTGATAAAAAAGGAAAATTGAAAAATTATGGAAAAATGTCTTCTTACCAAAAAATATTGCATAATTCTGGCAACATGTTGATGTAATTAGCTTGTTTCTATCATATTTCTAATTAAGTTTTTCCAAAAATGTAATTTTTTTTGTACTTGCTGTCATCAAAAATACATGACGGTAATTCGTGTTTTTTCTCTCTCCAAAAATTACGATTTTTATGATTGTTTCATTCTAAATGCACTACATTGCAACTTCTCGCCTGTGGGACGTCGACATGTTGAGGTGTGCAACATGCTGAAGTGTTGCGTGCTATGACCATAGAGTTCTATAGAAAATATAAATATAAATAACTCAGGAATAAGTTATTGACATTATTTTCCATTTTTGGCCAAAAGTATTTATAGGAATATCATGATTTTTGCACACATTGTTGAGTAATGATGGCTCTATTAGCATGCAAAGGGGATTTGCGATATTTTTTACCACTGTTTTTATTGATTTTTTCTTCCCAAAATATCCTTAAAAAAATAATTAACTTCAACATTTTTTATTATGCAATCTATTGACATTTTCGCTCGAACGACGTTGGTACCAAGATTATCTTGCCCTTATCTTTCATCTGATGTCAACTAGAGCATTGTACATCTTACCAATTTTGTAGATAAGGGAGAGTTTTATGCCCTATAGAATATGGCATTATTTATTTTTTTTCTGTCTATTTTTTTAAGGCAAAAAGTCACTACAAACACTATGTGTAGGCTTCAAATGCTGCTTAAATCACTGTAAAACTTTAATTGAAATTGGACCAAAAATAAATAAAAAAATGATTTCGCCAGAACCTCCCTTCAGACTCCCGGTCATGTGTCATGAAATAAGATTTGTTCGAACATTTAACATGGAGTGTTGGCCACCCAGGATAACCCAAGAAAGTTAGTGCGTCAGCGAGGACTGTCTTATTTAAATTAGTTTCTTCAATCTTGTGTCCCAGGACAGTCGACTAACACCCAGATACCTTCTTTCTGTTAGGCGAACAGTGACAGCTGGTATAAGGAAACATGCCCGACGTTTCCACCCGTGCTGGGGAATGAACCACGAAACCATTATTTGTTTTAGGATGTTCCAAGCGAGTGCGTTGCCAACAGAACAATGGAACACCGTGGCACTATTTGTGTGTGTGTGTGTGTGTGTGTGTGTGTGCGCGCGTGTGTGTGTGTGTGTGTGTGTGTGTGTGTGTGTGTGTGTGTGTGTGTGTGTGTGTGTGTGTGTGTGTAGTGTACGTTTATGTGTGTGTGTGTGCTTAACACATGTGCAATAAGAAACGTAAACAGGAAGACCGACTTGCACCAAACCAAACAAGATTTATTCTCCACCAAACCACACAAAACCACAAATTATGATAACATTGGCCAGAGTTACAGTTGACTCCAACTTCTGCGGACAGTGGCTGGCCATTTGGATCTATACTGAACGAATTAAAAAACTTTTCTCTCGTCTGTTTAACCGCCCAGTTTTGATGAACTCGCGGATGGTCGGCAGATTAAAGCATGTTTAATACGGCGAGCGAACCCAAATCCCAACTCTAAATTGAAAGCAGGTCGCTTGTAATGTCTCTCTTATCACTAATTTTTGATGTTGAAAACGTTATAAATGGCAGATGGATAGACGAGGAAAATATGTATTTGTGTTATTTTATTATTTTTTCTGCTTTTACGTTCCTATAGTGATTAGAAATATACTTGTTTGCTTAGTTAGATGATAACAATACGTATATATATATATATATATATATATATATATATATATATATATATATATATATATATATATATATATATATATATATTTACAAAACGTCTAGTATTGTGTTAGGCGCCAAGGCATTGTCCAGTGTTGTGAGAATGGTATAGCACTGCGTAGGTTCGAGTCTCCTTCGGCCAGAGATCAGTGTGTATATTTCGCCTGCTCTTGCGAATTCCTTATATATATATATATATATATATATATATATATATATATATATATATATATATATATATATATATATATATATATATATATATATATATATATAAAGAGTGACCACTTTACGGGGCTCACACCTGTATACGCTTCAATGCCTAAAAGTGTGCATATATAGTCAAGAGGGTCAGTTGTTGTTCAGACAGATCATCAGAGTTAGAAAGAAATGTCATCTGAACGAATTTGACCGTGGAGTAATTGTTGATGCCAGACTTAGTGGTTTGAGTATCTGAGAAACCGCTAATCTTCTAGGATTTTTCACGTGAAAAACAAAGCAGAGCGGCAGTTTTGTGGGTGAAGATGCCTTTTTAATGAAAAACGTCCGAGTAAAATGGCCATAATAATTTAAGCTGACAGGAAGGTGCCAGTAACGTAAACAACTGTGGTATGCAGACGAGCATCTCTGAACTCACAACACGTCGAATCTTGAAGTGGATGGGTCCAAAATCATAAGACAGCACCAGGTTAAACTCCTGTCAGCTAATAACAGGAAATCCAGGTTATAGTGGGTACAGGCTCACCGAAACTGGACAGCTGAAAACTGGGAAAAAAATCTCCTGGCCTAACGATTTATGCTGAGACATGCAAATGGTAAGGTCAAAATTTGGCTTAAACAACATAAATCCAAGAATCCATCCTCCACTGTGTCAATTGTTCAGGCTGGTGGTGTAAATGTGTGGGGAATGTTTTCTTAGCACACATTAGGTCCCATTATACGTACTGAGCATCGTTTAAATTCCACGGCCTACCTGAGCATTGTTGCTGACCTTGTGCATTTCCTTACTCAACCTTCAATGGCTACTTGCAGCAGAATAATGCAACATGTCACAAAGCACATGTCATCTTAAGCTGGCTTCATGAACATGACAATGGTGACTATATACTGGAACGGGAGATTCGCAACATAAATGTTCAGTTGACAAACCTACGACCACTGCGTGAAGCTGTCATGTCAACATGGACCAGGATCTCTAAGGAATATTTTATTTACAGCACCTTGTTGAATCCATGCCACAAAGAATTCGGGTTTTTCTGAAAAAAAATATTCACAAAGTATATATATATATATATATATATATATATATATATATATATATATATATATATATATATATATATATATATATATATATATATATATATATATATATATATATATATATATATATATATATAGGGGGTAAAGGAGGTTTTGTGGGTTAGGGGCTTGGACTTCCAGCAAGCATGCATGAGCGTGTTAGATAGGAGTGAATGGAGACGAATGATACTTGGGACCTGACGATCTGTTGGAGTGTGAGTAAGGTAATATTTAGTGAAGGGATTCAGGGAAACCGGTTATTTTCATATAGTCGGACTTGAGTCCTGGAAATGGGAAGTACAATGCCTGCACTTTAAAGGAGGGGTTTGGGATATTGGCAGTTTGGAGGGATATGTTGTGTATCTCTATACGTATATGCTTCTAAACTGTTGTATTCTGAGCACCTCTGCAAAAGCAGTGATAATGTGTGAGTGTGGTGAAAGTGTTGAATGATGATGAAAGTATTTTCTTTTTTGGGATTTTCTTTCTTTTTTGTTTGGGTCACCCTGCCTCGGTGGTAGACGGCCGACTTGTTGAAATATATATATATATATATATATATATATATATATATATATATATATATATATATATATATATATATATATATATATATATATATATATATATATATTAAACGAAATTCACAATTTCAAAGCACTTTAAACTTTTAGATATATTAAAATCAATAAAATCATAATACGAAATTATTTTAATATTAAAGACAAAATTACGCAGGAGCTCTTTCATTTGCCCGATCCTCAGCTAATGAAAAGAGAACTGCCGTCGCTAACTCCACGTCTGAACGACAAGTGGCCAGGACCTTGAAAGCTGTGTCGTTCACAGAGTGGCTCTACGCATGCTCATCCTCTCGAATAGCGAAAAAAAATTTTTACCCAACAGTTATCCTGCAATGGTATAAAATATCGATATTATGAATAAAGACACGAATGAAGTATAGTGCAATACTGTGTTGACAATGTATCACCCACACAGTAAGCTTTATCAAGACACGAACAGATTTGTTTATGACTTGATAAAGTCAGCACTTCGAGTCTTGAGCTGTATTGTCGTCTTCCCAGTGAAGAAATTTGCATCTCATACATTTGTCTTAATATAATATAGACGACTGTAGACAGTCAGAGATGAAATCTTTGAATTTGAGAAGTCTTTGAAATGTTTAGCTCTCCTTAGTATATCTTCAATGAAGACTAGATTTTTTCTATGTAACTTATTTAGCTTATTAATTACGTTTGTTCTTTCTCATATTACCTTTTCATCCTCTAGTTTCCCTTCCTTCCCCCCCCCTCCTCTGTACTTCTCTCCCTCTCCACCTTCCTCACTTCCTCCTTCCCCCATCCATGCTCTCTCTCTGCCTCTCAGGGAGGATATTGCTGCAGCTGCGTGCGAGACAAAATGAACTACCCGGCGTGCATTAGTCAGTAGAGGCGTCAGGGATTAACTCGTGAAATACGTCTTTAAGGCTTTTCTGGCGCTAGTTGCTAGCTGCTGAGAACTGCTGCTCCAGCTGTTAACGGACACTTATTACCTTCACTGGCTCCATCTTTTGCCCACTGACGATCAATTAATATCGCAATTAAGAAATTTAAGCATTAATTATGTGTTTGGTCTGATATGAATATCATGGCATCCATTAGTTGCTTCTCCGGTGAGCTGTTACCCACACCCGGTGAGGTCACAGCTTGTACCTCCTCATTAGTTACTGGCGCACAGCTGCAGTCTGTGCCTGGCCCAGCCCTGTCTGCCTGGCCCTGTCAGGCTCATGGTGTCTGGCCCTCCCTGCTTGGCCCTGTAATATCTGAATCATGCTTTATCTGGATGATTTTAGCAAGACACAACTGAAGCTTGGTGGGTTTGACTAACTTGGAAGGAGCCTCGCTGCTCTTAGCTCTTAGCTGGGCTCTGACTGGCCTTTGAAGACCCTGAGCTGCGTAAAAAAAAAAAGTGAAGGATGACAAAGGTAATCACGGTGTCTTAGAAATTCTACGAGAGATCAGAGGAAATGAATATCTTTGACTGTCTCTGCCAGTTATAACATTAGCATATACAACGCACTGCTGTTTACCCAATACGTCAAAATTTTCAACAGGTCAAGAATTTTCTAACATTTGCAAAGTATTTTTTCTCTGGCTGGGGCTCACGACTGTTTTTTTTTTTTCAGCAAAATTTTATACATGAGTAGTGAGTTGCTTCCCTATTTTATATAGCAGTTTCACAGTGGGAATTAAAGGCATGTTCTCTTGTCATAGTCCATTATATAGGACGGGTCGCATACATACTGTATGCGACATACTGCATACATACTGTCTGCTAGCCCTAGCTGGGAGACTTCAACAGGTTAATGAGGATATCGGTAATCCGTAAACACACATTTTTGATCCTAGGTAAGAAGAACACATGGAAACTCAACCATATTTCTTTGGTCCGAGCAACGAACCTGGGACCTTTCGGTTATGAGGTCCATGTGCATGATAAGAGGGGGAATGGAAGGGTGAGACAACCATGACCTGTGTGGCCATCATCTGGTTTTAGTAGGTCGTACTCACTCACATACCAGGAGACCAGGGTTCGAACCCCTGATAAACAGATAGTGTGGGCATGTTTACTAATACCTGCTGTCTCTATTCACTTGGCAGTAAGTAGGTACCTGGCTGTTAGCCGACTGGTGTGGGTCAGATCCTGGGGTAGAGGATCAAAGGACCACAGTGAAAATAAGCCAGACAGTCTGATAGCAAAGTTTTGTTAGGTTACCCAGGGATACTTATTCTCTGGGTAAATAAACACAATAAAATCTTGTACTACATGGGACGATGGTTTTCCTTGGCTGGTTCTTCCTCTGGCCTCGCCCCACCTCACTGTGTATTTATTTTTCTTGACTAGTAATGGTACTTTACTTCTTTGCCAATTCTTTCTATTGTTTCCACTTTGATCTAATTGGCCAAATCATCAGCATTCTGACTGACCCAGATGTTTTATTAACCTGTCGCTGTTCTGAGTGATCGAAATTTATGACACAACCTAAAAAAAAAAATTCTGACTGACCTTATTCTTTGAACCAGGAACAGTATTTGTTAATTATTAAACGTTTTTTTTATTGCAATAAAAATATATTATAAATGTAATAAAGAATGATCTTAAAAAAATATATATTTTCTATATAAAGCTCAGTTTTTAGAAATGTCTTCAATGTTCAAAGATTTATCAATTAAACAGTCTGGGTAATGTAGGTTAAATGCAAATTTGTATGTGATAAACACAGTGTTTCATTATCTATGATTTTTGAGCAACAAACTTGCAAACCTTTCAAGAAAATGGATGAAAATATCGATTAAATAATAATAATAACAATAGCAACAACAACAACAATAACAACAACAACAACAACAACAACAATAACAACAACAACAACAATAACAATAATAATAATAATAATAATAATAATAATAATAATAATGATAATAATAATAATAAAAATAATAATAACAATATCCCTAAGAACATCGGTATT
>NC_091292.1:30906168-30911168 GCF_038502225.1 Cherax quadricarinatus | reverse complement strand
TAATGTTGAAACCAGCTTAGCTCGGTTTTGGTGTTCAACAAGGCTGTGAAGCAGCTGCCCACACAGCACGAATATTCATCAACATCAAGTCAGATGACAAAGCCTTGATCAAAATGGACTTAGCTAACTCTTTCAACTTAGTCAGAAAGGATGCTGCTCTCCAAGCAGTTTATAGACACTTCCCTTCCCTGTATCCCTTCATAGAATCGTGTTATAGTGTGACTTCTAAACTATTGTTTGTGGATCATGAAATTGACTCGTGTGAGGGTGTTCAACAGGGGGACCCTCTAGCCCCCTTTCTATTCTGTCTGGTCATCAAAGAAGTCACAGAAGCGCTCTCCAGTGAGCTGAGTATCTGGGTCTTCGATGATGGTACCCTAGCTGGCACTTCAGAATCTCTCCTAGAGGACATCAGAAAAATTAAATACATGGGAGAGAGCCTGGGCCTATCTTTAAACCCCACCAAACGTGAAATAGTTTATTCCCATCGACAGATGATCCAGAATATTAGTGCTGTTTTATCAGGAGCACGAGCCATTGATCCAGCCAATAGCACTCTCCTTGGTGCTCCTCTTGGGTCCAATACCATCGATCTGATACTAGAAAAAAAAATCTCAGACCTCCGGACGATGGAAGGCAGGATGAAAGACATCGATACACATGATGCCTTTTACCTACTCACCAGGTGCCTGTCAATCCCAAAACTTACCTACTTCCAGAGATGCTCCCCAGCCTTCAGCAGTCCGAAACTCAAAAAATATGACTCTCTCCTTAAGACCATGCTAGAGAGTGTATTGAATCTTTCCCTCGAAGATGGACAGTGGTTGCAAACCTCACTTCCAGTCAGGCTTGGGGAGCTGGGAGTACGCAGATCCTCCCAGATTGCTCTACCAGCTTTCCTATCCTCTTCCACAGGATCAAATGAGTTAATAAGACAAATTATTCCTGATAACCTCAGCGACTCAGCAGAAATACAGGACCCTAGCTACGCCAGTGCCATCATTGAATGGGAGACTCTTGTTGCTCCAGCACCAAAAGCTAGTACAACACTGGCCTACAGACAGTCAAGGGGATGGCCCCATCGCTGAAAAGGTGCTTGCCAACATGCTTAGGGTTGTAGATGAATGGTTCAAAGAACCGACATGTTGTTAAATTAGACACATGTGCAACTCTTGGGTATCTTTATTGAGGAAACGTTTCGCCACACAGTGGCTTCATCAGTCCATACAAAGGATAAACTTGAGGAACAGGAGGAGAATGAGGTAATCAGTCCCTCAGCCTTGAGTCGATGTGATCAGTCCATCAGTCTATTCAAGATTGATGGACCGACCACATCGACTCAAGGCTGAGGGACTGATTACCTCATTCTCCTCCTGTTCTTCAAGTTTATCCTTTGTATGGACTAATGAAGCCACTGTGTGGCGAAACGTTTCCTCAATAAAGATACCCAAGAGTTGCACATGTGTCTAATTTAACAGTGCCTAGGGTTGTAACATCAGACAGGGAGGCTTCCCGTCTCCATGATGTGAGTGTACCTCACTCTGGAGACTTCCTCCAAACAGTTCCCATTTCGACAATGGGAACACGCCTCTACCATAAGACCCTCTGTATTGCAATGGTCCTTCACCCTGCTGCCCCAATTCACATGGAATATACGTGTATTTGCGGAGATGCATAAACAGACCAATATGGTCTTCTTGGTCTTAATTGTTCCAAAATCAAGGGCTGGCATGCGACACAACAAGGTCAACGACATAAAGAGAACCCTTGCTACAGCTGGATGCCCAGCCGAGAGAGACCCCCGATCACTAGCAGAACAAATACCCACAACCCAGCAAGCCGCCCCGATGGGATCACCATCTATCCTTGAGTATGCTCCACTTTCTTGGTTTGCCTGCCCGCCCTCTCATCTGCGACTGCTTGACAGAGTAGAGAACAGACCAATCCTGGATAGATCTAACATTTCAGCAGAGCCTTCAACACAGGAGGGATGTGGGTGGCCTTACTGCTATGTACAGGGCCAATATTGTCAAAGTACCACACTTGGATCCACTTCGAGGACAGCATGAAGCAAGCTTCTATACCACAAGACGGACAGAAAGCAGCAACTTCACTCTGGCTGTACCCTTCTCCAGAACATCACTCCATCTGAGATCATTTATCCCCAGGATGACTCGAGTATGGAACACATTCGTACAGCATTATGATGTCAACGAGATAAAGTCAATTGATCAAATGAAAATGCTGGCCCACAGATGGCTCCAACTTCATCCTGTTCCCTACTTGTATGTTTCATAACAATAAAAAGGCTTTCAAATGAGCTGATGTAGGTAACAGCTCTTAGCTTGTCAATAAAGTTAGGAATCCTTAACCTGTAAACAGCTTGTCAATAAAGCTAGGGATCCTTAACCTAACCTTGTCAAACCCTGTGTAAAAAAAGAGAATCTTCCTTGTGGATCGGGGCCTGATGAGCCAGGTTGTTACTGATAGCTGCGCGCAGTCCAACGTACGGGTTTCCTATTGGTAATTCCACTTATATGTGCTTGGAGGCTGTTGAATAGCCTTGGGGCCCTTACATTTACTGTGTTCTCTCTCACTTCACTTTTGGCACCCCTGCTCTTCATTTTTTTTGCACAGTATTTGCTATTAGATCACATAGTGAGTGTACACCCTCCTCTCAGCACCCATATTACCTGGTCCCATTGCTTTTGTTACATCCAGCTCGTTTAGTAGTGTTGTCAACTCTTCTTTACCCTTTGTTATTGCTATCCTGCAACTGTTGCTCTGGTCTTACTTCAGTACCATCCGGTAACAATTTACTTTCTTTTGTGAAAACGTCTTTTAAATTTTTTGCTAAGCACTTTCCATATTTCTCTGTTTTCTCCTAAAGCATTCCTTCTTCCTTCTTCACTTGTTTCTTCTCAGTTGTGCTTTTTTCTAATATGGCTGAGGAGTAACTTTGGCTCGGTTTTTAACCTTTGATGTTATATTACATCATTTTCAAATTGTCTTTCAGCTTCTCTTCGCATTTTCACATTTCTTTTTTTTGATCCTTATACTTATTTTCCGATTTTCTGATTGATTTACTCTACATTTTTTCGCAGCTCTTTTACTCCTCTTCGTCGCCTCTTAGTATTGTTCATTAAATCACGGGAATTCTCTGTTTTACGTTTCTATCATTAGAGCTGCTTAGTAAGAATATTTCTTATGATTTTTGGCACCTTGACTCTCTACCTCCATCCTTTCTTGTACAGTTTTATCCTCCATTCTCCTTTCCAATGTCACCTCAGAAAACTTTTATTCCATCATGCTCACCCTCTTCTGTAGTTCCATTTTCTGTTATTCACTTCCTTCATTTCTTTCTCGCTTCCCCTTTCCACCAGGTGCTCAGAATTTAGAACCATATGATCGCTAGCACCTACTGACTCTCCATAAGTTACTTCTTCAATGTCAGATTCATTGGTTCATTTCCTTCCATCACTCTTGTTGTTTAATTCACATGTTGACATAGGAAAAATCGTAATTACAGTGTCCGTAAGTTTGTTCTTAATGTTACTGGTTTTGTGTGAGCCACTCAGTTTTCCCAGTCTTTATATGGATGAAAATTTTTAAAACTTATAGTTTAGTTTTATTTCTTCTCGTTTGCAATATGTGAATCATTGTTTTATTACTTTGATCACACTCCTATCTTAGGCTCCTGTTGTTTGGTGGTGGTTCTTACATTCTTACTGTTATTACTTTTGTCTCTCTGCACATTACAATTCCTGCTATGTAAGTTTGTGTGTGTGTGCGTGTGTGTGTGTGTGTGTGTGTGTGTGTGTGTGTGTGTGTGTGCGTGTGCGTGTGTGTGTGTGTGTGTGTGTGTGTGTGTGTGTGTGTGTGTGTGTGTGTGTGTGGCAGCTTGGAGGCATGTAGGACGTTTACATTAGCGATGAGGAGTGATGAATGAGCGAGGCATCCCCAGACGAGAGACAGCGGTACACAGCGCTTAAGACAAGGGAATTATGACGTATGAGAAGGTAAACAACGCTCTTGGAGATGAATGAAGAGATGCGTGAGCTTCGTGACTCGGGGGGGGGGGGGGAGGATGAAGGGGGAGAAGGTATATGTGTGTTTTGACACAAAAATGATGCATCGAGCAACTAAAATTTCTCGGGATATAAACTAATGGTTTTTATTCAGGTTGTTAAACAAAGAGTAATGGCCCATTTACAGCAAGTGTTTAGTGTTTCATGTGACAGGCTATGATTTAGTTTCTTGAACGTATTAAGAACTGCATTATGAAAGGAGCATAGCAATAACGTTCTTAGCATTTTCAATGTTATGATGCACGCGAGAAGCAGGTTTTCCAAGTATTTCTTGAATGACTAATCCGTAGGGACTGTCCTCTTGTTGTTAATAACTCTTCATCTCACATCAGTCCTGCAAGGCTGGAGAGCGAAACGTTGCCACAATAAAATGTCACATTAGTTGCGCTTGTGTCCTTTTACTTTACATATTGTCGGTAATTCTACCAACATACATACAAGGCTGTTGTTAAAATAACTTAAAGCAGAAAATCTCCAATACCCGGGATTGAACAATTTGTTAGTTTAGTTATGCCGCCTGAGCGGCTAGTTTATTGTGCACTCTTTATCCATCCTGTGAGTGGTAGAGCAAAAAAAAAAAAAAAAAGGATTACAGTGGTCACAATGGGTCTTTGTCAGACACCACTGAACATTATTACATCACTAGAAAGGAATATTAGTTATTTCACATTTTACAGTTACTTCATATTTTTATTGTACACAGTTCAGTAAGGAATAACTGGGTTGCAGCTTCTATAAAAACAGCTCATTCATCTAGTCCAGCGATTTCCGCCGATCCCCTGGAGGTGACAAAAAGATCAAGGGAGGAGGGCGTTGAGGAAAAAGAGGGTGGTAGGGGGCGGCATGGTTGCATCAGAACCATGGGAGCATTTGTGTTACAAAATATTATATGACAAAATCTAAGTTACGAAC